>NC_066286.1:7500-310530 GCF_905404315.1 Leptidea sinapis | reverse complement strand
AGTCATTATAAGCTTAAGTCTGTTCCTGGTGTTTCGATTGCTAATAGTTGCGTAGTCAAGAATAGAAATAATTTAAAATAGTAAATGTTGCCACTTATAATTTAGATGTTATTAATATTAGACTAGCGGACTTGACAGAAGCTGTTTTGTGAATAGAAAAGAAATGATGTAGGTATTGGGGAATAATGACGTAAGTAGTCTAAAGGGTATTTCCAATGGGAAATATGAATATAATTTGAAATCAAAGTTAATGAGTTAAAAATGAAACAAAATGGTATCTAAAGGGTATTTCCAGTGGGAAATATGAATATAATATGAAATTAAAGTTAATGAGTTAAAAATGAAACAAAAACGTATTTCCAAATGATGCTATATTATTATGTAGTTTAAAATTATTGCATTGGATTAATATCGTATTTTTGAAAACACCTATTACATTTCTGCTTTATTTCTGCCAATTCTTTAACGTATTCAAATGGATACGGTATGATATCCATAGGAGATAGATATGTGCGTTCGCGGACTTTTCTGTAGACCTATTTAAGATACTCAATTCTGCCTTACGTTATTTTGTTATATCTCAAAGGGTTAGGTTAGTGTTTTCGTTAAAAGCTCCCAGATGGATAATTTTTTTTGACACCTCCAACAAATATTGTTGTTGTGTACAGAAATCTATACAAAAGCTTAACAAATTATATACTGAAACCTCGACAATCCCGCTATCCATTAAGGATAACAGTATGAAAATCGGTGCTGGGAAATTTACTGGGTTTAGTTTTTGAGTTTATCGCGAACAGACACACAGACGCGGCGGAGGACTTCGTTTTATAATATTATGTCTGGACTTATACCTCTCATACAGTGTTAGATCGAGTTTTAATTATATCACGAACGAATGACAAAGTAAACAATACCCTACTGATATTAGGTAGGTACTAGTCTAGTGTCTTTAACCTAATATTAAATAGCAAGAAAACTAAAATTGATGCCTTGTTTACTTATGGTATTCTGCTTATGATATACTATTATGTGGCAGCCGATATAGATGCCGCCATTCTAGAGATCTTTACGAGAAAATTTAAAGAAAAATATTATATTGACTGTTGTCTCTCACTATAATCTTAATATATATAAATTACGTGACACGTTGTTTGTCCGCGATGGACTCCTAAACAAATGAACGGATTTTAATGGGGATTACTTCATGGAGTGCAGTTTATTCCAACTTGAGAGATAGGATAGTTTTTATTTTAATTTGAGACCCATAATTATTTTTATTTTCGATATTTGTTTTGTATGGACATATTTTCTGTGAGAGAATTTATTGACGCACGATTTGATACTTCTGCTGTGGAACATTTCAGTATAACAACAAGGAGCATATGTTATGAAATAATTCTTGATGTTATGAAAAATTATTCACAAATACATTAAAAAACAGTTTTTTTTATTACCTACAAAACAACGTTTGTCGTGTCAGCTAGTATATATATATATATCTTTGATAATCTCTTGGATATGTGTGTTGTATAACACACATCAATAAATTTTCAAGAAATTGTGGTTATCATACGGAACATAGAAAAACTTTGTGAGTATTTTTGGATGATTTGATGAACGACGTCTATTGCAAATGTTAAAAGTACAGCTAGCGTGTTTATATCATTTTAAAAAGTTTTAAAGTATTACTTCTTCTGGCATGACTTCTCTTGACTCATATTTCTACTGAACTAAAACTAATGCATGAGAATCAAATAAATATATCTAGGTACAATTAAAAATTTAATTTCTTTTTAATTGTATAAAAATAATTCAATGATATTAAAATAAATGTTATTTAACTTTTTTATTCGGCTTACAGTATTTTAAAAAATCTTGTATTATATCTTAAGGCATATATCGGTATCAAGTAGTGAGAACATATAAATATTGATTTACAGGAAATAAGAAAATTTAGAAAAGAGAAAAATGAAAGAGTCATAACTTACCCAATTATAAAAATTTGGATACCTTTGCCTGCGGCCATTTTAATTTTTTCCCCGCTCACACACCCATTTCATTCATGTACCTGCAATAGGCGCGCGGGAGGCGGACGGGTGACAAACAACGACAATTTTGTATTAATATACACTTTAATTCACCATTATTTCCACTTGCTCAGCGTCTCTCACCCGCATAGTCTCCTCAGCGTCACAAATTTTTCGGAACAATAATCATTCACGTGCCCCTAAGAAAAAGTCGAACTGCGCGCGAAAAAAGTGGTGGAGCCCCGTTATTATGTATGGACGCTACCCGTGGTGTACTGTCGCATGGGAACGCACTGGAAAGCATTGCGTTGCAAGTACATAACAAGTACATGACGCATAAAAACTATCAAAAACTAGCACTATAAAATTACGCAATTGTCGCTAGCGCAAAATTTGCACATCCGAATCCTGAAGCGGGTTGATGGGTAACCGAGTGAGTGTAATTTGTAATTTTGTAAAACAATAATTGGCGGCATCGGTCAAAGAGCGGCATCGGTCAAAGGAGAGCGGCATCGGTCAAAGGAGAGCGGCATTTAAAAGTTGTGATAGGTCTTATTCGATTGAGTCACCGCCCTATCGCACTCATGCTAGCTCTACGCCATTGGACCGAGGTCAGAGCGATGATCTTAGTTTACTGGTAGAATTAATAAGTCACGGCTTCTCAAGATTTTTGAAAACATTTAATATGAAATGTTCTTATTACTGTTGTATTTAATCGAAGGGGTTGTAATTTTATATTTTATTTTTAATATCTCTATAGTCTATTTTGTTTTTATGGAACAGGAGGATAAACGAGCGTACGGGTCATCTGGTGTTAAGTGATCACCGCCGCCCATATTCTCTTGCAACACCAGAGGAATCACAGGAGCGTTGCCGGCCTTTAAGGAAGGTGTACGCGCTTTTTTTGAAGGTACCCATGTCGTATCGTCCCAGAAACACCGTACAAGGAAGCTCATTCCATAGCTTAGTAGTACGAGGAAGAAAGCTCCTTGAAATCCGCACTGTGGAGGACCGCCACACATCCAGATGGTGGGGATGATATCCTAATTTGTGGCGTGTCGTGTGAAGGTGGAATTCGGCGGCAGAAATCAGGTTAAAATATCTATCTATATCTATCTATCTTCATATCAGAAATCAATTATCGTACAGGGTACGTACATCGTATTTTTAACACAGTGTATTATTTTAATAGGTTGTATTCAAGACGTTTTTACAAGCGTAAAATAACACGTGGATTTTTTTTAAATCTTTTGGTTTATGTTTTTTACATGTACGTAAGTACCTATACACTTTTTTTTATCTATTAAGTAGAAGTTGTTTCGCATATTTAAACTAATTAAAATATTTCCAAGCGAATCCGCGGGAAGTAGTGAATATTAGAAAGCCATAAAGATGCCTTGTGCCGTATTTGCACTATCTGATCCTTGTCAATAAACGATTATTTATAAAACAATGTTGAATAAGTTGAAGTTCCAATTATCAGGCGCAGTTTAGTGCTGTGAAAATGGGTGACAAAGTAAAACTATCTGCGTTTTTGATGCAAGGCATCGCAACGTTGAGCAGTTAGTGTCTTAAATAATATTTATACTAAACCTTATCTGAAACTGGCTTTCTATTAATTTTCGAAGTTAAAACTTCTTTAACCGCGTATGGCACTTTTTGTTAGGGAAAAAACTTATGGGTTGGCGACACATGCTCGTGACTGGACCTCGTTATAATTTAAAAATAAAAAAATCAATGTTATATATAGTTACACAAGTTTTGGATGGGTGAAATCTCGTAAGTTCGCGTCACCGAAATGCTTATAGCAGCTGACGTAATGTGCAAGATTAGTGCTGTGTATATATCTATATTTATCTGTATATAAGTGAAATTGAATGGATTTAGTGAAAAGTTAAATGTGTATATACTGTGCATTGTTCAAATAGTGTTTTGATTTGATAAGTTAATAAGAAAATAAGTTTTTGAAATAGGTTTTTAAAACATTATGATATTTCAAGGTTTAATACTATAAGTTTAAGTTTTCAGTTCTGTCGGCAGTCTGTACAACTGCCAATTTTTTTTTGGAAGAAGAGGACAAACGAGCGTACAGGTCAACTGATTTTTAGTGATCACCGCCACCCACATTCTACTGTAACAACAGAGAAATCGCCTGTATCTGCAAAATGTACGCGTGTACGCGCACAAAATAGCTCATTCCATAGTTTGGTTGGAACGTGAGACATCCAGATGGCGGGGATGATGATAATTTGTGATTGTGTGAATAATTATGAATTATATATATAGGATAAGCCAGTGGGAGGCTCCTTTGCACAGGATGCCGGCTAGATTGTGGGTATCACAACGGCGCTTAGTTCTGCCGTGAAGCAGTTATGTGTAAAGATTACTGTGTTTCGGTGAGAAGGGCGCTTCAGCTAGTGAAATTACTGGGCAAATGAGACTTAATACCTCATGTCTCAAGTGCCGCTCAGAATTTTTGGGTTTTTTAAGAATCCTAGCGGTATTACATTGTAATGGACAGGGCGTATCAATTACCACCAGCTGAACATCCTGCTCGTATCGTCACTTACTGCCATAAATAAATATAGCATAAACCATCATGTTAATAACAAAAATAGACATAATCATCAATGAGATAAATTAAACTTAATTTAAAAAAAAATAGTACAAATAAAAGAACTCGCTAAATTAACTTGTATCTAACTCTACACCAGCACAATCATAATGAGACCAGAGCGCATATATTATGCACTTAATCCAGCTTTCTCCACAATTATCCGTGGATAAGAGTATTTACAAAACATACATTCTGAGGAGTCTGGAAATACTTACCATCAACTCATCAGATTCACCGTCTTCATAAAACTGGTTATCATCCTGTTCGTCATAGTCTCCTCTTTCAGAATCAGTCTTATTTTGTTCGTTTGTTTCTCTTCGAACCTTTCTTCTTATTCCATGTCTTGGTCAAATTTTTCTTCAAGGTACCATCAACTCATCAGGTTCACCGTCTTCATCAAACTGGTCAACATCCTGTTCCTCATGATAGTCTTCGTCTTCAGAATCAGTATTATTTTTTCTCCAAGTTACCATCAACTCATATCAGATTCACCGTCTTCATCAAACTGGTTAACACCCTGGTCCTCATAGTTTTCTTCATCGGAATCAGTCTTATTTTTGTTCTTTTGTTTTTCTTCGATTGTTTCTTAATCTTTTTCTTGGTCAATTTGTTATTTTTTTCTTTCCAAGAATATTTGTATTTACTAAATCAAATTTGTAAGATCTTATTACTGCTGCAACGGCAGCTTTTTTTCCTCATATATTTAAATTACTTAGAACTTAAAACTATTCAATAATTTTTAATATTTCTTTCACAGTTGCATACCTTACTGCATTGACTGGGTTTGTGTACGCCTGGCCATCGTACTCGTACGATATGTTCACAACAAACCGGACAGTTCTGTCAGAGGTTATGACAACAACACAGATATCATTGCTGGGAAGTCTCACCAACATTGGCGGCTTGATTGCCACTCCTCTCTGTGGCTTTACGGTGGATTCCATAGGGAGGAAGTATTCTGCAATGCTGTTTGGAATGCCTCATGTGGTAAGTTGCTGTATAATTTAGACTATAGACTAGTAAAATGGCTTTTATGCCAGGTTCATTTATCATCATCATCAGCCGGAAAACGTCCACTACTGGAGAGAGGCCTTCCTCAAAGATCTCCACGATGTTCGGCCATGCGCTGCCCTCATCCAACGTATTTGTAAAATGAATAATATTGTACAAATTAAGTTTAGAACCAAAATTGATGAATGATCCGGGATTCGAATGGTTGGCTCAGTTGGTCAGAGTGCACGGACGGAACCCGAAATATCGCGAGGTTGGCTCACGCATCGTTCATTAATTTTGGTTACAAATTTAGTTTGTATAATTAATCCCAGATGTGAGGGATATCGCTTTAAAATAAAAATTTTAAAGAGGGACATCTCAAGTCAATTTCCTAATATGCAATAATGGAGTTGAGCAGATTATCAGCTTCGAAGTAGATCCTACAGATGCCACCACAACCTGAAAATTGAACAAAATATACCAAAATTTACAATCCATGCGTACTCAAACGATTGGCTCAGTTGGAAAGAACGCTCAGATGGAACCCGAGATATCCCGGGTTCAAGTCCCACATCATACATAAATTTTGCTTACAAAATCGTATAATAAAACCCAGAAATGAGGAAAATCATTTTAAAATAACAAATTGTTTAAAATAATAATATATTGTATTGATGTTTTAATTTATATTTCAGATAGCGTGGGCCATAATATCAGTAGCAACGTCAATAAATCTAGTTCTCTTTGCGATATTCTTCGCCGGTTTTGGAGCAGCTGGTCAAGTCATTTCGTCAGTATATGTGTCTGAAATCTCTCAAGATGCCATCAGAGGAACTTTGACCACATCAGTAGTGTATGGGTACTTCATAGGACTTCTCTTCTCATACCTGATTGGGGGTCAGCTCTCCTACTATTCAGTGATATATACTCATTTGTTTTTATCCATCCTATACATTTTACTGCTGATGTTTTTGAAAGAATCGCCAGTGTTTTTAGTGCTGAAAGGAAAGGATGATGTAAGTTGAAAGCTTTGCACTATTTTTTTCACAACCTATTAGTTTATTTGATATAATAATAAAAATATAATTTATAAGCTTATTAAGATTAAAACTATCATTACGAGCTAGGCTGATCTGTTGACCGAAATGGCTGCCAGCACTTGGGTTACAAATAGTCCTATTGAGGCGCATATATAGTAATTTGTACATTCTCCACGCCTCTAGGCCTCCTCCAAACGGCACAAAGTTGTAAGACTCACTGAAACCGACATGATCGGACGTTTGCTGTCTTTAGTAGTCAAAACAGCAGACCCAGCACCAACTGACGTAACTTGGACATGAGAAGGAGCCAGAGTGTGGACGTAAGTTGCGTCCCACACGCCCTTTTTTTACAGTCTAGATTTCGGGTAAAGGACTGAGAAAATATTTAAAAATTTTCCCGTTCATCATCATCAGCCGGAAGACGTCCACTGATGGACAAAGGCCCCAAAGATTTCCATGACGATCGGTCCTGCGCTGCCAGATCGTCGGTCCATCTTGTGGTGGGCCTACCATCACTGTACTCTTTCCTGTTACTGTTTTGTAATTCCTAGCCTTTTCGTAAAGTATAAAGATACTTAAATTTTCCTCTTCGAGGGCTTTAGGAAGAACCCTAGAAGTTTTCATGATCATTTTCGCCTCAATTAGCCACGAAATCGACGTTTTCAGTATGTTAATAAATATGGAAACATAAAACGACTTCTTTTCCTCATAATTTATGCATTGTAACATCATTGCATTGTAGATAATCCATTGAAACGCTTCCAGAAATGAGAGGTGTGCGAAAATGTCCACGTCATTTGATTTGATTTATGTCAAAGATTAAGTTTAACAGATTCTTGAATCTAGAATGTTCCTTGGAACAATTTTTTTCGCTAATTTCAACTTGATTCCACCATGCCCACTAGAGAAACATGATCTTGCAGAGAAACAAAGATTTAATGGACAACGAAACAAAAACAATGTTGTGTAACGAGTAGTTGTAAAGTAACGAAATATAATAATTTTAATTTCAGGAAGCGGCTGAATCGATTGCTTTTTACCAGCGTGTTAACGTTAAGTCAAAAGAAGTGGAAATCGAATTAAAAAAAATAAAGTTGCAGTTAGATCCAAGAATAAATGTTATTTTGCAAGAACAGGAAGGTACTTAAATTTATATTTTTAGACGGTAAGGTTAACCCGAAGGAGGTTATTAACTGAAATCACAAATTTTGCCTCCAAACTGAACTGTATGATTTTTGTGTGTGGATTGATGCATCATCAGTATATACTCATTAAATCTTGCAGATTTTAATAAAATTACATTTTTTACTGCCTCGTGTAAATCATGACTGAGTTTTCGCAATTAATATTTTTTCTTCAAGAGATAATATTATTATGTGCAATTTGTTATGTTTTTTTAGTGATAACCCTCACTTCTATTAGGTCGTGGGTTCTAGTCCCGCATCGTTCATAAAATTTTGTTTTTTAAATTTTATTTGTATATTATTATGTACTTTTAAAGTTGGTTAAGTAAATACGAATTTCAAACATAATTTATTAAAGAAGAATACGGTCGCTAATAGTAATAATAAATTATCAAAAATGAA
Organism: Leptidea sinapis; assembly: GCF_905404315.1. Taxonomy (NCBI): domain Eukaryota; kingdom Metazoa; phylum Arthropoda; class Insecta; order Lepidoptera; family Pieridae; genus Leptidea; species Leptidea sinapis. The sequence goes on along the minus strand of NC_066286.1, from coordinate 302,267 downwards.
TTAGAAAAAAAAATCAAAAACAAAACCTATTGCTGGCCAAATGTCACAATTTATTTTAATTTTAACTGATAACATTTTAGAGCTCGCTAACCGTATATTTTCAAATGTGAATATTTTTAAAATTTATTCGGTGCAGACGGCATTCATATTTTTTAAACAAGAAAAGAAGATATATTACTGCCATTTATTTGTAATTGTAAATTTAATAAAAATAATCGTAGTTGCGTATATGTCTATGGCCTCCCCTAAACCTTTCCAATCCGCTCTATCTCTGGCTCCTCTCATCCAGTCCCATCCAACTCTTTGACTAAATATATCGCGCCATCTCCTCTTTTCTCTCCCGCTTTGTCTAGAGTCTTCCTATTGGTATTCATTCCGTAACTCTTTTCATCCATCTTGAATCGTTTAATCTGCATATATGACCTGCCCAGCCAAATTTCAGCCATCTGTTTAATTATTAATATCTTCTTTCAGATCCATCTATAGCGAGAGAACTTATAGAAAAACAAGAAGTAACACCAGAAAATAGTCAGTCACCGTGGAAATTCCTAAGTAAGTGATATTTTTTACCAGTGGGAGGCTCTTTTGCACAGGAAGCCGGCTTGATTACAGTAATGTGTAAACATTAGTGTGTTTCGGTCTGAAGGGTGCCGTAGCTAGTAGCGTAGAAACGAAACTATTGAACATTACTCAACTTTACAACTACTACACATGCATACTTATATATAAGATAACTCATAGACTCATTCACTCAAATACAACATTCACAACAAAACACAATATCAACAAATATGGTTTACGTCACGCCAGACACCTTGAATTACCTAGTATTAGAACCAACTATGGTAAAAATAATATAACATTTGCAGGAGCACAGCTATACAATAAGCTTCCGAAAACTGTAAGAGAAGCGACTTCGCTCAACATCTTAAAAAAAAAGGCTGCTATATCATTTACAAAGCAATGAATAAAAACATCTTATCATAATAACAATAAACTATATCTTGTAACTTGGACCACCGCCTTAAAAAACCGGAAAGCAGCAATGAGCAAATTCGCCTCTCACTCACTGATTTTATGTTCTCATGTAAGTGACGACAGTCTTAATGAGAAATTAAAGTTCTTTAAACCGAGCTAGTGAAATTACTGGGCAAATGAGACTTAACATCTTATGTCTCAAGATGAGACAAGTTAAGTCTCGTGCCGCTCAGAAGTTTTGGGTTTTCCAAGAATCCTGAGTGGCACTGCACTGGAATCGGTAGGGCGTATCTATTACCATCAGCTGAACGTCTTGCTCGTCTCATCCCTTATATTCATAGAAATGAAAATATTTTTTGAAGAGGAGTACACACAAGAAGTTTACGGTCAGCTTAATACCACGGCCCATAGTCTCTTGTACGACTCTCTTGGGGACCATACAAAGCGTCCATCAACCAAACGTATGAATTTGGTAACCGAAGACACATTGATACGTTGTGGGCGAGGATCAAACTAGGGGCACCGTGGTCTGAATCAATTTTAATGGTAATGGTAACCTGTAGCACCACCGATGCTATGAAAACTTTATCAAAGCTATTATCGTATACCATATCACGTTGGTTGTTGGAGTTCTCTCAACAGCTTTTTGACCGTAAAAACGTTTTGACGTTTTTAATAATCATTATAAGATTATTTACTAAAAGTATATGCTTTTATACAAAATTATAAACAAAAGGTACTAATTATAAAATATAAACACGGCATTGCGTAGAGACGTCACTTCAATGTGTGTCTTCTATCGTATCTATTACGGGGAGTGTTACTGTTTCGTACGACACGCTACCAATTAGAATTTTATCCTCACCATCTGGATGTGTAGCGTTCCTTCACAGTGCAGTTTTCAACGAACTTTCTTCCACGTACAACCAAGCTGTAGAATGAGCTTCCTTTTTCGTTTCCGGGACGATATGACATGGGTATCTTTAAAAAAAGCGTATACACCTTACTTAAATTGCTGGCAACGCACTTGTAATTCCTCTGGTGTTGCAAGAGAAAATGGAAAATGGTGATCACCAGGTGACCCTTACGGTCGTTTGTCCTCCGCTTCCTTAAAAAAAAGTTAGCAACGGGGCAGCAAGCATTTGGTTCGAGTCACTTTCTTTTAAAATAGGCACAGAGTAGGGATAGGGATTTGCTATAAGGAATGATTTCCAGCATATCCTGTATATCAACGACAAGCACCAAGTTTTAAGTCTTCTTTAATGATCTGTGAAAGAGTCCCAGCAGGAATTTTCATTTCTCGCGATGATTTTTATTTCCTGATGGGATTTTGGAGTCTAAAAAATTTCAAATTGCGAGAAATGATCAAAGATTCTTACATAGCAAACGAATTTTCCGAATTTGAATTTAAAAAAAATTTGAAAGTTTTTATCTTGAAATCCTTATAGAATACAAAAGTTTCGACCCATTTTTGTAGATATGAATATATTATATAATATTTACATAATTAATATTAACTAACCTGACTCTATTGATATTTACTAACGTAACTAATAGATCCCATAACAGCGATTGTGTGAATTCTTGTACCCACAAATATCCTCAATATTTGTCGATGCGTTCGGTCCTTTTTTTATATAAATAAGGAACGAGACGAGCAGAACGTTCAGCAGATGGTAATTAATACGACTTGCCAATACAATACAGCGCCGCTCAGGATTCTAGATAAACCTAAAAATTCGGAGTGACACCACAATAATTGCGCTCGTAACCTTGAGACGTAAGATGTTAAGTCTCATTCGCCCAGTAATTTTACTGGCTACGGCACCAATAAGACCGATACACAGTAATGTTTACACATTACTGCTTCACATCGTAGGAGCCTCCCACTGGACTGCTAAACTCTTGTATTAAAATAAGAAGTTGCTTCAGCGCTTGGAGCATCTCATATTGATTTTAATATTTCCCATTTAAATGACACGATTTATTAAATAATACTTAATCCACTCAGACGTTACAGACGGTGCTTAAAGAATATTATGTCCAAAATAGAGCGATTATGATTAAAGTGCTCTTTTTTATATAAGAGGGAGCAAACGGGCAAGAGATAGGTGTGGATAGGGAGAGGTGAGGTAACCGCCCATGGACATCCGCAACAACAGGTGTCAAGAAATGCGTTGCCGGTCTTTATGCTGTTTTCTTAAAGGTCCCTAAGTGGTGTCTGTTCGGGAAAACCGCAACCGGTAATTCATTCCACAAAGTGGCTGTGCGAGGCAAGAAATTTCTTGAAAACGCGCGGTTGTGGAATGCCAGACGTCAACGTGATGAGGGTGGTACTTTGCACGTAATGTCCGATAGTGGAATTCGGCCACTGGAATAAACACGAACAACTCCCTTTGATAAATGCGGTTGAAGATGCAGGCATAACACACATCTGTACACAATGCCAAAGAATTAAGCCGATCAGATATGACATGATCGTCGATTATTCGAGCCGCTCTTCGTTGTATGCGGTCAAATGGCTGGCACTGGGGAGCACCCGCCCAGAGGTGAAAACAGTACTCCATGTGAGGCCGAATTTGCGCCTTATAAAGTTCTTTTTCTTTCCAGGAAAATCCGAGTCATCCAAACGTGCACTAACTGCGGTTCTGTTCTTAATGGCTATAACAATACTAAGTGGTCCTATAGTGCTTCAAGTGTATGCAGAACCTTTGTTCAAGGAAGCAATACCAACTATGAAGCCAAACACGTGCTCGATTCTGCTCGCAGTAGATTATCTGGCTGCTGCGTTGGTATGTGCGGTGATGATTGATAGATGGGGGAGAAGGGTACGTATGAAAAGGCATAAATGGCTTTTTTTTGTCATGTCTAATATACTATGTCATTTCTAATATACTAGATACTGATACCGCTTCGGAAGCAAATGGCGATCTAAGAGAAATGGAGTGACATAAGAAACTCTCCCAGCATTCTTTTTTTGCGCTCTTTTGAACAAAATATACAATATTATACAGTCATTGCTATTGTTATAAAATTATCATAACCTAGTCCCAGGCTGACCGATCACTTAGATATTCAGCTGTGGAGTAATAGGATTTACGACAGAGCCATTTTTTAATAAAGCATTTAAATTTATTTATAGATAATCTCTGAACAGTGGCTGGGACTTTATTTTAAAAGTGTATATCATATTTGCATTGAAAGTTATTAACTGTCAAAGGGTAAAAGACAGAAACAACTTAGTCTATCTATTTGTTTTATGAGACCAAGAGACAGAATGAGACAAAATGGCACACTCATATTAAGCGGCATCATCTTTACATATGACATGTTCATTGAATCGAAGCGAAGCAATGAAGTGAAAAAGACTTGTCAACTGCTTCAGTCTGTTGAAACAGTGAGAGCCAGCAGGGTGGAGCGAGGAAATAATGCGCAGCCAAGTTGCAGATTTTGCAAAACTAGGTTGAGGTCATGGTTGGCTTCCGATCACCATTACTCTGTCCCACACACAAAACGTATGAATTTTTAAACTACTTCGTAAATTATTTTGTACTGCAGAGAAGCAGATTTTAAGCATTGAAATTGCAATGAATTTAAGATATTAGATACGGGAAGTATCTGTAGTGTAGTGTAGTGTAGTGGAAAGTATGAGAGTGATATTAAAAGAAGAGTGAATGCAGGAAACATGGTGAATGGAGCTTTGCACTCCTTTATGAACAGTCAGAAGGTGTCTAATAAGGCTCGCTTGTCTGTGTTCGTTCCAACACTCATGTACGGAAGTGAAAGTTGGGTATGGCAGAAGAAACATGAAAGCAGAATAAATGCAGTTGAGAAGAAAGCGTCGAGAAGTATGATAGGCGTTAAACTGAGTGACAGGATAAGAAATAGTAAGATAAGGAGACGTTGTGGTAAAAGGTTTGTGGAAAGAGGATGTTGTGACAAAAATTGAGAAAGATATGCTGAGATGGTTTGGACATGTCGAGAGAATGAATGAAGAACGATTGACGAAGAAAGTGTATAAGGCCAGTGTGAATGAAAGTGTTAGAAGGGGTAGACCTAGACGGACGTTTCAAGATCAAATCAGTCCCTGATTTGAAAACCAGTCTTGAAAAAAGGCCAGGTCAAGAGTACCCTAAACCGGAGAGCATGTATGAAAGGAATAATGAAAGTGGACGAAGCGAAAGAAGTATGTAAGGATCGTAGCAAGTGGAAAGAAGTGGTCTCTGCCTACCCCTACGGGAAAGAGGCGTGATTTTATGTATGTATGTAGTATCTGTAGTATTGACTTTTGATAAAATCGTAGTATAATATGTCTTCTGTCTGTTTGTAGTGTTTGATCGTAGGGGGTTGAATATTTAGGGTTGTATGTATTTTTTAATGTTTTATCATAAAAAGAAACAAAAAATACATATAAGTATTACTGATTTATAAACACTTTTTTTAGAATTAGCATACACAATACATAGGAATAAGTATAGTAGGTATGATATTCTTCTACTGTATTGTGTGTAAGTATGTAAATAAATACCTTGAATGTTGGATTAAATCCTCGTTCTTAGATGTCTGCCCCAAATGAGGTCATTTGGAAACAAACATTGTATTTTGAGTGTTTTCTAGAAAAGGGCAGCACAATTCTTGCCTTTCTCCGCAGAATACTTGCAAACAACGTCCATCGGCCCAATGCGAAAGCTAGTATGCAAGCAGTACTACAGTACAGTATAAGTACTGCAATCGTATCGAAACGCTGCTCGATTCAAATCAGTACTTCATAAATTTCTTCTTGTGCGTCGAAAATTATCTATAAGTTGTTGATCTCTGAGGTTTTACTGGACGATTTCGTATTGCCAGCCAATCCGTTTTACGGGCTGCTACGCTTTGCTCTTGTGATTCATAGCACGACGTCGATCAACACTAACGGGGTTCTTTTCTTCAGTCCTTTCATTCGCAATGTTTCGAATCCTAGTTGCATTACGTCTTTGTCAGGAATTATTTGATCGTCTTAGTCGTGACATTGTTAATGATAATATCGGCACAATAAACTAATATTCACTCGCACACTCGAAACAAACACCAGACACCAACCAGTCAACTTGAATAATATGACGTGCACTGTCAGTTGTATTTTATTACTCGTGTAGCGTGAAACTAACCAAAAACTTAATTGAATTTCCTTTCTATTCTCAGTAAAGTTATCTAGTTGTTGATCTCTCAGGTTTACTGGCCTCGCTTTGCTCTTGTGATTCAGAAACACAATTTCGAGCCCATACTGACGCGGTGCTTTTTACCTGCAATTTCTTGTTCTTCGTCAATCCAATTCGCAATGTTTCGAATCCTAGTTGCATTACGTCTATGTCGGGAAAGATGGCACAATAAGCTAATAGAAACTCGAAACAAACACACCCACCCAATGACATTCTATACATCTTATGTATAGAATGTTATATTACGTCATTGCACCCACCAATCAACTTGAATAACATGACGTGCACTGTCAGTTGTATTTTATTACTCATGTAGCGTGAAACTAGCAAAAAACTTGATTGAATTCTTTCTATTCTCGAGATGTCATGAAAATGTCAATCCATATAAAATGTATGAGAAAATAAATGTTTTTATAATAATATTTTTCTGTGATTTTTTCGGTATTTTATTACTTATTATCCTATTCCGGACTAAGAGTAACCCAAAAAATCAAACAACAGAATAAATGGTCCAGTTCTTGAGTTATAAATGGTGTAACTAACACGACTTTCTTTTATATATACATAGATTATGAATGTCAACATTCGAAAAAACTTCATTGTTATTCTTACAAATTCTATTAGTGGGAGAATTTTTACCATAGCATTACCACTACGATAGTGTATAATAATAATAATGAAAAAAGAGGCGTATTTCTCGTTCGTTTTAGAGGTATATTGTAGTTGATACTAGCAAGTAATGTTGGTATGACTACGAATAAATAAGAACATTGTATTTAATAATCTTTAAACAGTTAAATGTGATTTTTGTATAAATGACTAGATCACTTTTGGTTGGCATTTCATACTTTAACTTATTAAAGTTATGTGATAGCCGCAGCGCACATTCCTCTGCAACATCAAAAGAATCCCAGGAGCGTTGCCCGCCTTATAGAAAGGTGTATGCGCTTTTTTGAAGGTACCCATGTGACATGTCGTATCGTCCCGGAAACACCGCAGAAGGAAGCTAGACCACAGCTTAGTTGTGCGCAGCAGAAAGCTTTTTTGAAAACCTCACTGTAGAGGAACACCACGCAACCAGATGGTGGGGATGATTTTCTAATTTGTGGTGTGTCGTCCGAAGGTGGATTTCAGCGGCAGAAATCAGGTGTAACAACTCTTCGGAACACTCCCCGAGATAAATGCGACACACAATCAAGCGACAACTATTTACCTGAGTCTAGCCGGTCACGGAGCTCTGGGCCCCTGACAATTGAGCAGCTCTGCGCTGGAATAAGAAACTATCTTAAATAAATAAAATATGTTACATTATTGAATTTTTTTACAGATTTTAATGACGTCAACTTCAGTGGCTTCTGGGTTCTTCAACATACTCCTCGGCTCACAGTTACATTTCCACTGGGCACCTCATTGGTTCACTGCCTTCGTCATCTACGCGTACAGTTTTGTGTTCAACTTTGGTGCCGCCGTGGTCCCGTTTGTAATGACTGCTGAAGTATTTCTACCTGAGGTTTGTTTTTTAAATTTTTGCTATCCTATATACCTAGTCTTAAAAAGAAAAACTTCTATTGCAAGTAACATTTATTACTTTTTTAATGTGTTAGTTTAATACATAAATATAAAACAATTTAAAATATAAAACGCTTATACACACACACATTTTAAAAGTTTTAAAAATTGCATTTATCACCCCACTCCATTTAAATATCGCAAAATATTGTACAATGTAATGGCGCCAAAATGAGAAAACTCAATGAACAATCATATGAAAATGACAGATTCCAAATTTAAATGTAAAATTTTGATTATTTTTAATTGTAACTAAAAAATCTTAAAAAAATTGTGTGTGATAAAGATTTCTATTGCATCTAATATTTTTTGAGCTATCAGTAGAAAGGAAATTAATAGGCATTCATGAATTTAATGCAGTTTTACTTTAAATAAAAAGCCTGGTGAATTAATTATGTCCGTTCTTCTAAGGTCTGATACCATCTTCGAATGGCTTTTGACTTTTGACAATTGAAACGAAAATTCCACATTAATTAAAGCTATTTGAAATTGAATTTAATATTTGCTGAGAACATGTTCAATACGATCATATAGGAGCCGAAAGTACAAAGTTCAAGTAAAAGGCTTTCAGAAGGGATGGGGTGATTAGTGCTTATTTACAATTAGGATCATGGTAACCAAGGTCTGCTTGGTATGAAAACTCGTAAACCTAGAGTAGAGTCCGGTTTTCTAATTCATTCGCATTGGTGTGCATTCAAAGTGCCATTTTCTATGAAGACTAACTCCATACGGTCCAACAAATTAATTGCTGCCCAAAATATAAATGAGTCTCCACCATAAGAGATTATTTTCTTCAAAGCAAACTTCTGCGAAACATTTCCCTTAACATCGCAGTACTCGCCGACGTAGGTCCTCACTATATAGTGATATTCTGGCTTCATCCGAGAATAATACTCTACCCCAGTCCTCTTGAGTCCACGTCACGCAATTTGAGTGAAGCTAAGTCTAGCAACTTTGTGCTCGCTGATTAATTTAGGGCCACGGGCTGGACGGCGACTGTATAATATTTTGGCAGCGACAAGTAGTCCATAAGCTTGTTTGCACACATCTCACTTCCTCTAGAGTCTCTTGGAGGTCGGCATAAGAAGATTTGCGATTTCCCAATGCCAGGTTCACCAGGAAGCGGTGATCTCGAGTTTCTGTGCATGGTTTTCTTCCAGACCCAGGTCTGCTACTGATGGAACCAGTCTCTTGATATGGTTGCCAGTCTGGACAGTTTAACGACTCACATTTAGCCTCTGGGACACATAAATTGACTTCACCCTTCCTCAAGTAGCGCTATAATTTTGCTCGCTATTATCGTTCTATGAACCATTTTAGAGACCGCTAAATAATGGAACCAAGGCTTAAAAATATCAAGGAAATAAGACTAACGGACAATAATTATCTTAAAATGATTTACAGTTAATACGAACTATCAGCTATACCCGCACGATACGCAATTAACTGCAATTGTGTTAAAGTCCGACTTTGTCTTTAATTTGAATTTGGAATAAACTGTTTTATGCACTATGAGATGCACCACAACACTTCATAAATGTGCCAGTAATATTCTCCAATGATTAAAACCTCTTTTGATATTGCATTTTCTAAAGGGACGGAAAAAAATTAAAACCGCCCAGTTTTTTTCGTTTATATCCTATATTATAATAATTTGTTGCTTATAAGTCAAGTTATAAATAAATCTCCAACAACTTTAGGTTACCGGGCAAAAAGAGATCTCTGAATAGCGATAAGATCGCCTTATAGTGCTACCATTACTATTATTTTGTACTGTATACAAATTGTAACCTTATTTTATATGTTTAATGCAAAGAAGAATTTTCATTCATTCATTCAGTTCTAGCTAGAGAGGATCGGATGGTATTCTTTGATTAAACTTTACAAAATAAAAATAAAAATATATTTTTTATGAAAACAATGAATGAGACGAGCAGGACGTTCAGCTGATGGTAATTGATACGCCCTGCCCATTACAATGCAGTGCTGCACAGGATTATTGAAAAATCCCAAAAAATCTGAGCGGCACTGCAATTGCGCTCGTCGTCCTGATACATAAGATGTTGTCTTGTAGTCTCATTTGCCCAGTAATTTCACTAGCTACGGCGCCCTTCAGACGGAAGCACAATAATGCTAACACATTACTGCTTCACGGCAGAAATAGGCGCCGTGTGGTATCCATAATCTAGCCGGCATCCTGTGCAAAGGAACTCCCACTGGTATGGTATACTCTACCCGTAAATAATAACTAATATGTATTTAAATACAGTAGACAATTTGCGACAAGTAATTCTGTATACAGGCGTTAGAAATACAAATACGAATTGAAAATCTTCTTTGTATAATTCCCCTGACAAATCCTTTGACTTTTTCAGGTCCGTGGCCTATGCAACAGTCTCACTATGGCCTGCATGTGGATAATGAACTTCGTTACTCTCATAATCTTCAACCCACTGGTCGAAAGCATCGGCTTAGGTCCCACGTTTTATTTCTTTTCGATAATTTGTTTCATTGGCGCAACGTACAGCAACTTCTGTTTACCAGAAACCAAAGGTCTTTCGGCAGATGCTATTCAAGTTTTGTTCATAAAGAAGAAAAGGAATATTGAGAATGTAAATAAATCTTGAATAACACTCGTCCATTTTCATTCGTTTATTGCTACGGAAATAAGCGAGAAAATCTTAGATCAGATATCATATCACTATCCCTAATCCCTAATATTATAAATGTTAATGTAAGTGTTTGTTACGCTCTCACGCCTAAACCACCAAACCGGTTTTGATAAAATTTACTACAGCGATAGGCTAGAACTTGGGAAAGGACGTAGGCTACATTTTATCCTGGAAAATTCGATGGTTCCCGCGGGATTTGTAGAAAACTGAAATCCACGTCGATGAGCTATAACTATACCAATAGTAGGTTTAGTTTGCCATAGCAATTTTCCTCGAAATAAGATTCATATATTAATAGGAACGGGAGCGAAAACGGGAACCCGAACTGGAATAGGACATGATATAATCTTCGTATTCCAAACTTGCTTATTATTTTTAAAAACCCTTTATCTACGCGGACGAGTTCGTGGGCATCAGCTAGTTATATATAAAACCAAGTCGCTTCCTGCTCTCTGTTCCTATATACATAGGGAAATAAAAAATCTTAAATCTTTAAGACTATGAAATGGATTTTGATGCAGTTTTTTAATAGATAGAGTGATTTAAGAGGAAGGTTTCTATGTATAATACATGCAGAATTTAAAACACTAATTATTTTAGAGGTTTTCAAGAGGATATTGACAATAATCACATTTATTTCCGCTTACATTGTAAACGCTGGCTGAACCCTACGAGATAGGTCAAAATAATGTGTTAGACTATTGTACACCTTAATCAGTTCTACAAAAAAGTTCCCACTGGTATATATCTATATCTTAGGGATAATCCACAATATACATTTTTTATGCTATTTACGAGAAATAACGGCTGTGTTACGAAGTGATTTTAATCAATACAGCTTTGATCCTTATCAACATCAGTACATTAAATACATTTTGCATTTCATATATAGATCAATATGACCCTTTACTGCAAGGAATTTAAATGGATATTTTCGCAGATATTACAGATTCAAAATGCAGGAACATAGTGCTTGCGGTTGTACCGGCCGGGACAGCATTAGAATGAGTCTTTGAAACTTATTTTTGTATGTTATAGTCGTTCATTGATAAAATGTAAAGAGGTCGCTGGGAAATTACGTTATATTTATTAAAATTTTACTATTTACCTTTGACAAAACGAAGTTTGTCCGGACAGTAAGTACTAGAAAAAAAGGTGAATCATTGTTTCAATACAGATGAAGAATTTCAATGCTTCAACTGAAGTTGTACATTGATTTGAAGCTAATGACTTGTTACTTAATTGTAATAAAACTAAGTGCATTAAATTTACTTTACCTAATGTTAAGCAAGTGTCAATCGATATATAGCTTAAAAACGAGAAATTAGATATAGTTGATACCTCTGTTTTTCTTGGAATAACGCTAGATGCAACTCCAATGGGGCCCAAAATCCAGCTAAAAATGTAATTAAATTAATTAATTATATTAATCCTATTAATAAAATTCGCATTATTAAACCTAATTGTTTTATATATTATCATATAGAAAACTTATCGAGTAGACTAAGTTCTGCTGCATACGCAGTAAAAAAGATTCGTTCCTTTACAGACATTGAAACTGCAAGATTGGTTTATTTTTGTTACTTTCACAGCATTATGTCATATGGTATATTTTTATGAGGTAATGCTGCTGATATTGATTCTATTTTTGTGCTGCAGAAAAGAGCTGTTCGGGCAATTTATGGTATGGGACCAAGAGAGTCACTTAGATCTAAATTTAAAGATTTTAAAATTATGACTGATTCTAACCAATATATATATGAAAATTTTGTATATGTTCATAAAAATGGCAATAAATTTCAAATGGTATATGAAAAACATAATATTAATACTAGAAATAAAAATAAACTGTTAATGCCCACTTCTAGGCTTAGTAAACTCGACAAGTCATTTATCGGTAATTGCGTTAGATTTTATAATAAGCTTCCTGAGAACATAATGGAAATGTCCCTCAACAAGTTCAAAGCCTATATTAAACAAAAACTTATGGAAAAATCGTATTACAATTTAATGGATTGAATTATGGACATGATAAGAAAGCTTGGGTATGAATTCCTCTAAAATATTAGAGCTTTAATTGTAATTGGAATTTTTTGTAAATCGGTGGAAATGTAAATCTTGATATAAAAGAGTGGCAATGAGTTTCTTGCTACTTCTTCTCATTAGCTCAACCCTTTACGAAGAAGCGGTAGATTCAATAAGAAAAATATTTTTGTGACATTCATTAGTGTCATTTCCGTCACATACATGAATAAAGTGATTTTGATTTGATATTAAGCATGGCGTACTTTGAGAGACTTTAAATTATTCGAAAATTAATCACGTTATGGGTACCGCCGCCCAGATTCTCTTGCAACACCACTCACATCACTAACACGACTCACAGCAGCGTTCCCGATCTTTAAGGAAGGTGTTCGCGCTACTTATGAAGGTATCCATGTCGTATCGTCCCGGATACACCGCACAAGGAAGCTCTTCAGCTTTGTAGTATGTGGAAGAAAGTTCTTTGAAAACCGCACTGCAGAGGAAACATCCAGATGGTGAGGATGATATCCTAATTAGTGGTGTATCGTGCTAAGGTGGAATTCGGCGGCAGGAATGGGGTGAAACAGCTCTTCGGAACACTCCTCGTGATACACAATGAAGTGACGTCTCTATCTAGCTATATCAACGCCGTGTGTGTAATTATAATTAGCAGCTATTGTTTATAGTTTTGTATCAAAGCATATAGCTGTAGTAAATAATTTTATAATAATTATTAAAAACGCTAAAATATGTTTTTGGGATATAGACAGCTGCAAACGTTATCTAACACATCTTCCTGATAATAAAACTCTTATCTATCAAATAAAAACATTAACCGTATTATTATTGGTTGGGTATCAATGAATATTACACCAGAGATATACCATGAGGTGTGACTTTCTAAATTAAAAATAAAACTCATTAAAATAGTTAATTATAATTTCCGCTAGTGTTTGAAATTGAAAAGTGAGTATTTATCAACATTACTAAAATCTTAATATATACAAATCCAGTGTCCTGATGTTTGTTTCCAGTAAACTCCTAAACTAATGAACATATTTTAATGAGGATTACTTCATGGAGTGCGGTTTAGTCCAACTTGGGAGATAGGATAGTTTTTATTTCAATTTGGATTTTCGACCCATAATTATTTTTAATTTCCAATATTTGTTTTGTATGGGCATATTTTCTGTGAGAGAATTTATTTACGCACGGTTTGACAGTTCTGCTGTGAAGCAATTTGTTTTGTGAGCATATCTCACGAAATAATTCTTGATGTTATGAATATTATTGACAAATTCATAAAAAACAAAAATGAGCATTTGCTACTTCCCACGCTGTTTTTTTATGATATAGTAATAAATGTATAGTTTTCAGACTTTTCCCTATACCCGTAGTATATTGTATAATACGGTATTTCTTGACAAATTTTATAGTTCGAGATCAACGGAAAATGTAATTTATAAAATTCGTGTCGTGTTTCGGCTAAACCAATTTGTTTGAAATTTTATTTGTTTATCGGGTAGGTCTGAGAATCGGCCGAATCCTTAAATGATAAGGGTGTCCCCATATTTTTTGACATTTCATTTTATTTTATTATGATTCAGCATTGAAAAATACTTACAACTTCAAATATTCACCCTTCTACGATCAACCCCTGTTTTTTAATCATGATTTTTATATTATTCTGTTCGATCCACAGATCTGCAATAGGGTTGCAAGATGGCAATTGTTAAAAAAAGTCCAAATATAATGTTGCTCAACGTAGACTCCACTCAATGTAGTAAGATTAGATTAGGACTTTTCAAAATGATTAAATCTTTTCAAGATAAGGAAATTGGACAAAATGTATTTTGTGGAAGATAAGAAATATCAGGTCGTTCTATTCTGTGATTTGTGGCCATATGAAGTGTATTACAGTTCTGTCTATTTTAATTTTTAAGAGTTTCGTTGGTAAGTTAAGGCATGTTTAATTACTAGCTGCTAAGGAAATATTTATGATATAAAGATGTATAGCTTTTACTCCTTATTTTATTTTAATTGTACAGTGTTACACTAATATTGAGTTGGATGTATATATGCTTTTACAACGAGATCCCAGATAATGTTCAAAACAAAAGAATTACGTTATTCAAAATAATTGTTAAGAAATTGTTTGTGTGGTAAAGGTTACGATAACATAATTGATTTTTTCTATGATACCACACATTGGGAATGGAGTGACCGCCCTCAGGCTATTAAATAATATGTTTAATTGCTTATTATTACTTTGTAAACATATTTTTTGATGAAAAAAAAAGCCCGCTGAGTTTGTTGCGCCCATTCTTCTCAGGTCTGAGGCATTCGTTTTGGAATGGGTGGTGGTTTTTGACTTTCATTAAGTGATGTCACATTCTTTTTTGAATAAAAATATTTGAATTTGAATAACTGGATAGCGATAAGGTCACCTAATTGTAAATTTATGTATATTTAGTGAAATAAAGTATTTTCATTCTATCATTCACTTTTAAACTGAAACTCAAAAATCCTTGCTTGACTTCACGGCAGACAGCCGAGCTTCTGAGACCTGATGATACTCCTATGCTTATCCTGCTATGCTGCTGCTATGGTGATCCTCCAGAAGCTATTCAATTCCATCACCTTCGAGGGCAAAACGCAGTAATAGCACAGAGGTAAATGGTGCTATTCTTCAAAAAGGGCCATAAAACGCTTTTGAAGAACTATAGGCCCATATCACTTCTGAGCCGTGTTATCACGAATAGCGCAGGTTTGTCGACTTCCAGCCTCCCGAACAAGCCGGATTCCGAAAAGTCTTAAGAATCATATACCACATAAATACGCTGCGGCAGGTTATACAGAAGACGGAGGCGTATAACAAGCCACTATGCTTGGCGTTCGTGGACTATGAGAAAGCCTTTGATTCGATCTCTTCAGAGGTGCCACATTGGTTATCGATATATCGATGCATATCAGTCCGACTCCAGGATCAGCTCTCTAGAAGCCTATCCGACTGCAGAGTATAATTATAAATTATGTCAGTAGGTAGCCACTAATAGTGTTTTACCTAATTAAATTGCGATAGTAAATAGATAGCGAGTTGCGTGTATTATCTACTGTATAGGTAGCCACATTGGAGTGTATGATCTAAAGCAATGCGGTAATATCATTACATAACGGGTATGTATTTAACTAGGATTAGCAATGTGCCATAATTTTCTAGGAGTAATAACATACGCGAATGAATAAGATCGGAACGATATAATGTGGTTTGAATTTCGAATTTGATGAATCCGGCTCGAAGGACCATACAATGGAGGAAAAACGACGATTTATTTAGGCACATTTACGAAAAGGCAATTATTATATATTTGGATTTAATTTGACTGTATATAGAAGGCTGGTGATTCGCCTGTAGAACCATCCAGATAGATGCGATCGGTGATTGAGTAATAAGGAAGTTATGCCTAATCTTTAGTGATGTGCACGTCGAGGTTAATATGGCCGCCTGCTGTTCTGGCTTGATGATAACAAAACAGTGTAGGAACATGATCAGTGACCAACAGCGAATAGATTTTGGTGTTCCTCAAGGAAGTATACTGGGTCCGACACTCTTCCTTCTATATATCAGCGATCTATTATCACTAACTAACATTAAGGCTGATATTATTTGCTATGCGGATGACACAGTGGTTTTATTCGAAGGGAGAAATTGGATTGAGGTATATGAAAAAGCAGAAAAAGGTATGATTTCTATCAGCAACTGGTTCATGCAAAATCTTCTAACATTAAATTTTGGTAAAACTAAATACATAGCATTTCATAAAACTAAAGCTTCAAGACCACCGTCAAATAAACCATTAATTCTTCTCACTTGCCCATCAGCTTTTATGCATCAATGTCATAACAACTGTAAAATTATAGACCAAATCAGCAATATAAAGTACCTTGGAATTATAATAGATGAACAGCTGTCTCAAATTATTCAAATAAATAATCTCTCATCACGGGTCCCAAAATTATCATGATTATGAAAAAATTAAGATGCTGGGAAAGATACTTCAATCTTAGTTTACAAAACCTTGTGCCAAGTAATACTTACATACTGCATTACTGTTTGGGGAGGCGAAGCAAAAACTCTTTTTATCAATCTGGAAAGAGCACAATGTTCAGTCCTAAAGGTAATGTTACGTAAAAAATATAGAAACAGTACCGACTTGTTATATAAAGAGAGTAACGTTCTCCGCGTACGTCAACTGTTCATTCTGAGAGCAACTATTACAACTCACAGCAGAGTTTTAGATTCTCCGCAACACAATGATCAAATCAAACAACGTGTCTTTAAAATCCCTAACCCCCAGGTTAATTTATCACCTTTATCAAAAGACTACCGTATTTTCTTCTGCGACACATATACAATAAACTTTGCCGTATTTTAAACCTGAAAAAACTTACTACCCGCGATTCAAAACGAAATATTGAATTATACTTAATGAGACTAGATTATCAAGAAACTGAAAATATAATTCACACAATTTTATAAAAAGGATTGAACTCTCTCACACACACACACACACGCACATACACACACGCATATACACACATGCACTCGCACACATACACACACACACGCACAATTTATTGTTTGTTAAGAAGTTTTTATTCTTATTTTCATTTGTTTTGCAAATTTACTATTATTTTTCTACCATATCCATTCTATGTTCCGCGAGTCAAATAGAAAAGTAACTTTCTTTAGTAACTGTGTTTCTCGGCTTCTGTTTCACAAGCACCTTGCTTAGTGCAGAGCCAACACTCAGTACATATAACGTACAAGTTACTCAAATATTCACAATTATGTTAAAGTGTATTGTGTTAACTTTAATTACTTTGTATGTATCTTAATTTTGGTAATAAAATTATTATTATTATTGTAAATCGAATAGTGAAAAAAGGATGGAAAATGTTATAAATTTTTGTAAATAGAATAAAAATAGTTAAAAGAAATTTCTAGTACAATTTAAATTTAAAGACAGAATGGAAGAGAATCACTTTGAAAATAGAACAGATCCGAGGGTATATAAGCTGTACCAAGCGTGGCCTACGGCAGTTCTAGTTCAGACTTGACAGTGTGACTCGTTCCTATAAGCGGAGTATTATTTCCAATCCCTGACCCACTCTCGTGTCAATTTTTTTTTTATGGAATAGGAGGAGAAACGACCGTACGAGTCACCTGTTGTTAAGTGATAACCGCCGCCCATACTCTCTTGCAACACCAGAGGAATCACAGGAGCGTTGCCGGCCTTTATGGAAGGTGTACGCGCTTTTTTTGAAGGTACCCATGTCGTATTGTCCCGGAAACACCGCACAAGGAAGTTCATTCCACAGCTTTGTAGTACGTGGAAGAAAGCTCCTTGTAAACCGCACTGTGGAGGACCGCCACACATCCAGATGGTGAGGCTGATATCCTAACTTGTGGCGTGTCGTGCGAAGGTAGAATACGGCGGCAGGAATTAGGTAAAACAGCTCTTCGGAACACTCCCCGTGATAAATGCGGTAGAAGACACACAATAAAGCGACGTCTCTATGCAACGCCAAGTGATCCAGCCGTTCACAGAGTACTGGGTCCCCGACAATTCGCGCTGCTCTGCGTCGCACGCGATCAAATGGATCGAGCTGATACTGGGGTGCGCCAGAACAGAGATGACAGCAATACTCCATGTGTGGCCGGACCTGCGCTTTGTACAGCGCTAGAATGTGGGCCGGCTTGAAGTATTGCCGTGCTCTATTAATGACGCCCAGTTTCTTTGAAGCCAATTTGGCTTTGCCCTCCAGATGGCCACGGAATTGGCAATCGCTCGAGATTTCGAGACCCAGTATTCCGATACTAGGCGAGGCTTTTAGGGAAGTGTTGTCGAAGAGCAGTGATGCGACAAATGGGGTTTTTTTAGTGGTAAACGCGCAAACTTGAGTCTTCTGGGGGTTAAATTGGACAAGGTTCAATTTACCCCATTCCGCGACCTTCTCAAGAGAGGACTCGATAGAAGACACAAGTTTTTCCCGGCACTGGTCGACTATTTCCCGAGAGAGACGTGCATGGCCCGTGTATACGGCATCACCAGTGCTGTCATCTGCATAGCAATGAATGTTAGAGGTGTCCAACATATCATTGATATGCAGAAGAAACAGCGTAGGAGATAGCACACAGCCTTGGGGCACTCCAACATTCACGGGCTTCGGGTTCGAGCAATGTCCGTCGACATCGACCTGTATGCTGCGCCCAGTGAGGAAGCTGGAGGTCCACTTGCACAAGCTCTCGGGAAGCCCAAATGATGGAAGTTTAGAGAGGAGCGCCTTATGCCATACACGATCAAAAGCCTTCGCTATATCCAGACTAACTGCCAGGCCTTCCCCCTTGCTTTCAATAGCCGCAGCCCATCTATGTGTTAGGTATACCAGAAGATCACCTGCCGACCGACCATGGCGAAACCCGTATTGTTGGTCGTTGATCAACTGGTGACCCTCTAGGTATACCAAGAGCTGACGGCTAATTATGCTCTCCATGATTTTGGAGAGCAGGGAGGTAATAGCAATAGGCCTGTAGTTTGCCGGATCCGAACTGTCTCCTTTTTTTTGGATCGGATGGACAAGGGCTGATTTCCATGAGTCAGGGACTACGCCTTTGGAATAAGAGTGCCGGAATAAACGCGTTAGCACCGGCGTCAACTCAGGGGCATACGTTCTAAGCACGATTGGAGAAATGCCATCCGGCCCGCTCGACTTCCTGACGTCCAACGAAAACAGAGCTCGCCTAACAGTTTTCTGTCTGAACTGTACTTCAGGCATAGAGCTCTGACACCGCGGGATGGTCGGCGGTGTTTTTCCGTTGTCGTCAAGAGTCGAGTTGGAGGCGAAAAGAGCGCACAGGAGATCGGCTTTCTCTTTTGCCGTATGGGCCAGGGTGTCATTCCTCATGTGCAACGGCGGCATGGACGGCTGGCTGAAGTTACCAAGAGCAGCTTTCGACAACGACCAGAACTTGCGTGTTCCGGTCGGGTAACTGGAAAGCTGCTCGCCGATATTGACGACGTGTTTTGACTTTGCACGGGCGATGTGCCGCTTAAAAAATCTGGAAGCACGGTTGTATTTCCTCTTTAGAAATATGCAGTTCGGATCCTTTGTGCCCAGCGCCGCAACCCAAGTTCGATACGCCTGTTTTTTGCAGTCAGATGCTGCTTTAACTGACGCATCGAACCAGGGCTGTGATCTGCCACCGATCGGTACTACAGAGCTTGGTATAAAAATATCCATGCCCTGTAGTATCACATCGGCTACTGCAACGGCGCAGGCACTAGGATCATCCGAAGGGAAACAAACCCTGCTCCAAGGGTAGGATGCAAAAAAGGAACGCATCCTATCCCAATCTGCTGACTTGTAGTGCCAAACGCGGCGGGTCGCTGGTGGTCTGTGACGTGGGCGTCGTATAGGCACTACACTCCTGACCAGGCAATGGTCGGACGTTCCGAGAGGGGCGTCGACAATGACCTGGTAACCATCGGGATGTGTAGTCAGCAGAAGATCTAATAAGGACGGCATTTGGCTATCCACATCCGGGAGCCGCGTTGGCGACTCAACCAATTGGGACAGATCGTACGCCAATGCAAAATTATGCACAGATCGCCCTGCGTAGTCTGTGGTACGTGATCCAAGCCATTCGGCATTGTGCCCGTTGAAATCACCCAAGACTACGATTTAAGCGGAGGGGATCTGTGCAAGCACGTCGTCAATTGCCGCTTGAACGCAGCCCATGAGATGATCGGTTTCTGCGTTACCACTATGGGACCTGTAGACACACGCATAGATGCGGACGCGGTCCTCTAAATCTACGCGGAGCCAGAGAGTGGACAGGTCCCTACCCTCAAAATTGCCGAGACGGCGACAGCAGATATCCTCCCTAACGTACACACATACCCCGGCATGAGGCAAAAAATTGTGCTCAATTTTGTACCCGGGGTACGTTAAATATGACGCTAGGTCGAGATATCTGCGTCTCCGTAAGGAAACACAAGGCCGGCTTGGCCGTCTCAAGATGGTGGTGGACGGCGTTTAAGTTGGAGTCAATTCCCCTGATATTGCAAAAGTCCACGTTGAGTGTGGAGCGGGGTGCCGTGGTGTTACTGCCTCGTTTGTCCTTGGTCAATATTTCCTCGGATGATCTGCGGTACGTGAGCCCAATCCATGTGAGGGCATAGTGGCTGTTAAATACGCCACGAATCCATGATCTCTGTGGTGGGATATTTTTTTATATATATAAAATAAAAAAATAAAATAAAATAGCCTTTATTTCTGCTTTTTCTTACAATTACTATATATATACACACACTTAATTAATTTAATAATACTAAACACTTAATTGATTTAATCTATTCTATCATTTGAACTATCGGCAACTGGATGTTTGTGTAGGACAGCTTGTCTATCGACAAAGGCCTCCTCTAAAGATTTCCACGTATTCCTGTCTCTCGCTAAATGAGTCCATATCGGACCAGCCACTTTTTTGAAGGCATCTTCCCATCTTTTGCTTTGTCTGCCTCTATTTCTTTTGCCATCTCTTGGGTAGCATTCTGTTATTAACTTAGTCCATTTTTCTTAACTGTCTCGTAACATATGTCCCGCCCAACGCCATTTAAGATGTATGTATGCAGTGTGTGCATTTTTGAATTTTGTTTTCGTTTTTATTTCTTGTAATTTTACTTTACCATAAATCTAAAATCTAAAAATAACTCCTCTCCATTCCATTATGGCAAACTTTTAATTTAGTTTCTTGTAATTCTGTTAGCGCCCATGTCTGGCATCCGTATAGTAAGCATGGCATAATGCACATTTCATATACTTTCTTTTTCCTTTCATTGGCATTTCTTTATTCTTTATTACTTCTCTAAGAGACCAAAACCTTTTCCAAGTATTAGTTATTCTTCTTTCTATTTCTTTATTCATGCAATTATCTCTAGATATAAGTTGGCCCAAATATATATTAGTTTACATATTCTAGTTGTTCGTTATTTACTGTTATTTATTCATTGGTTACTGCTTGTTGGGAATTAGTCATAATTTTGGTCTTAGTTAGATTCATTGTCAGACCGGCCTTAACGCTTTCATCGGATAGCTGCTGCAACATTAGTCCCAGAGTTCCTGCGTCCTCTGAGAACAAAATCAAATCATCGGCAAATCGTAGATGGTTGAGGTTTTCTCCATTTATATTGAGCCCATTTTTAGTCCAGTTTAAATTCCTGAAGATCATCTCTAGCACTGCTGAAAATAATTTAGGTGATATAGGACCTCCTTGGCGTACACCTCTTTTAATAGGAAATTCGTTACCCGTAGATTCAAGTTTAATTTGTGCTGTACTCACTGTGTATACGTTTTTAATTATTCGTATGTATTTTTCTTCGACCCGTTGTTTTTTTAGAGCGTCCCATATGTACTCATGTTCCAATGTATCAAACGCTTTGTTAAAGTCAACGAACCCTATATAATATGTTTTATAATATTCTTTATACTTCTGTATAATTTGTTTTAGAGTGTGTATATGGTCAATAGTTGAAAATTTGCTTCGGGAACCAGCTTGTTCCTTAGGTTGGATTTCCTATAGTGTGTTGGTAATTCTGTTTAATATGATTTTTGAAAATACTTTATAAATATTAGACATTAAACTGATCGGCCTGTAGTTTCTTATATCGCCCGTATCTCCTTTTTTATGCAGCAGTATGATTGAAGATTTGGTTCAGTCTTCCGGGATGATTTCCTTTTCGAGGATTTCACTGAACAGATCAGTAAGTATTGGTGCTATCACTGGTAACGTAAATTTTAGTAGTTCATTTGTGACTAAATAGGATCCAGGTGATTTATCTAGCTTTTGTGTTTCGATAGATTTTATTATTTCTTCCTTTAGAATTGGTTTAATCTCCTCTTCAATTTCCGAATAAATTTCCTCAATTAGTTGTTTTCTATTATGACTTTGGTATAAATTTTGATAGTATTGCGTAGCGATTCTTAGTATTTCTGGTCTTATACTGGTCTTTCCGTTACCTTTATTTTCCATGTTTGGAATCCAATCTTTTTTATAATTCATTTCTTTTAAAGCCTTCTTTATTTTTCCATTTTTTTCAATTTGTTTTCTTAGTGTTGAAAACCTTTTTGTTTTTCGTTCTTTTCTGAGTTGTTCGCTTATATTTTTGCTTATTTCTGCTATCTTTTGTCTATTATTTTCATTGTATTTTCCTTGTTTTATAAGTTCTTTCCGTTCTTGTAATAATTGTTTACTTTTTAATGTTATTGCTGTCTTACTAATTATATTTACTTTATTAGTTTCTGTTATTAATTGTTTAAGCAATCTATTGTATTTATCTTACGTGTATATACATTCTTTTCCTCCGCCTTGCAAGGATATTTCGAGGTTGTTCAAAAGTAAATCAGTGTTACCAGTGCATTCAATGGCTTTTCTACTGTTGTGAAATAGTCGTGCTCTTTTGACACGTGTCCCTGATAGTTTAGCCCTCACCATTCTATGATCTGAGTTAAAATTAAAGTTGTTTAAAACAGACAAATCTTTAAAATTGTTTATATTGTTAGACATAATGAAGTCGATCTCGTTCTTATACCGGCCATTAGGAGAGATCCATGTCCATTTCTTCGATGGTTTCTTTCCGTAAAAACTGTTTAGGAAGCTTAATTTATTTTCAATAGCAAAGGATTATGTCCCATTTTATTTCATCTAATGCTAGTTCTAGTTCTTCTAGTTTTTCTGTGGTTCCTAGTGATCGACAGTTTATAGTTGCTATATGTATATCATTATATTTATGATTTTTGTTATTTTTTATCTTTAGAGGGTCGTGGTCGTTTTCCCCCACGAGGACCAGTCGGCTTAGGGGAGGCTATTCGCTATCTCAATTTGTTCACATGAGAAAGCAGATGCACATATTTGTATACATACATACCAAACTCACTTCATCGGCTATTGAAACTTTATTTTGGATGTAAGCTAAAAGCTCATCCACACCGTGATGACAATTATTAGACACTTTAACGTACTCGTCATTGTCGAAATCGCATACGTCTCACGCTCAATCGGAAACGTCCGACTCCGACAGTCGTAATGAATCTCGTACTTAGAATTTGTACAGGCAAGCATAGATTCGCGGATGGTCATCGTATCCTATGCGTTTCCAGTGAACAGATATGTCCTGTCCTTCCAATGAGCAACTGCATGAACCTGTTGTATAAAGGAGCGCTCTGGTTTACCGATAGTAGAAGTAAAAATGTATCAAACGGAAAGGATATCTGTGTTTCAATTAAAAGAAAACAATGATTGATTCGCCGTCCTATAACGGATGTAGACGGCAATAAGATTAGGACGAAGCCAGTGCAAACTTCAAAGGGGAACGTGGAATTGTATGCTTTTTTATGGAAGGTGAGGACAAACGAGCGCACTGGTCACCTGATGTCCTCTTGCAGAGTCAGACTAGTTCTGCTGGATTTTAAGGAAGATGAATGCGCTTCTTTTGAAGATATGAAGATATAGATTAGTTATCATCTCGAAAATACCACACAAGGAAGCTCATTCCATTGGTTGGTTGTACGTAGAAGAAAGTTCATTGAAAACCGCACTGTGGAGGAACGCCACACATCCAGATGGTGGGGATGATATCCTAATTTGTAGCCAGTCGTGCTAAGGTGGAATTCGAGGGCAGGAATCATGTCAAATAGCTCTTCGGAACACTTCCTGTAGATCCCTCCGGTAGAAGCAAGAATCACTTTGCAACAATCAAATGCTTATTATAACACAACCGAATTTCTGGTATCAAAAATAGAGCGTCTTTTTGCTATTGGAGATGTTAAAAACGCGCACTTGACCATCGTTTTATTATATTGTTAGGTTCGCGCACTTGCTCACTTGAATACGCTCCCTGCTCGGGTAATGGAGACTCACGAATACTACTAAGGCTTTGTTCTAGGACACACACTTTCTCACAAGCACTTCTGTATTGGGCTAATGCACCAGACTGAATCACCTAGTTTGATGCTACGACGATTTACTGTGGAGTCAGGATTCAAGCTCGAATATGTACGGTACGTATTATTTAATGGACTAGATACTGAATATCTTTATTAAATTGCTGCTAAATTAAGGCTATATATGAGCTGATATAATGAATGAGAGTACTCGGTCGTTGCTGTGAGTGAACTGATCGTGACGGAGCGGCCGACTTACGGCCGTTCCCAATGTTCAGTCTATCTCCTACTTGAGATAAAGATCGTAACTATCGTTGACTTTTCTGTCCTAATAAACTTATCGACGATCGAATTAACTCACCCTATCCGTGCACGCTGTCTGTCAATGGGACGACGTATAGCTTACCAGCGATATAAAGTTTGTATGGAAATTGCATTTCACGCGTCGATAAGAATGACTTATCGGGTATATTGGGACAGCTTCATATTATTGACAGCTAATTACTGGAAGTAGAAGGTAGTAATTTATCTCTATCTGTAAATAGTATATTGGGAACGGCCTTTAAGCGATTAAGATTGCTGATCGAGCGAATAGCTAATCGACCGGAATAACATTATTAAAATAATTATTTGTTCGATGCTCGAAAAATTATCATTTATAGAACACCTTGAGTAGATTATACGCATTTAGCAACTTTTAAAACTGGATAAAATCGGATATTTTTATTTAACCAGTTGTGAACGAGTAGTTTTACATTAAAATGAGCAATTCATATCTTTATAAGTATTGTATATTATTATATTATATTTGAATCTAAATATTTCGTGTCTCAGACTTGGATGTATCGATTTGGATGAAGTGAGGATTGGAGGATACAAGAAGGTTTTTGGGGCGAAAAATCGATTATTTACTGACTTCTAATTATTCAAATATTTCGTAAAATATATAGCTGATTTTCTTAAGAATTTAAGGTAATTTATACCAATCCTAACTGTAATTGATATATTTTAGCAATCAATTATTCATTGTATTCGAATTACATGTTAATTGTTTCACAAAAGTATAAATTTCATTGTAATTATTTGAATACTTGATTGTCTCATTTTAGTGACAGTATGGTTAAAGTGACTGTGTGACACAAGACGAAATAATGACGAAGATCAGGCAGTTTCAAGTTACTCTGGCGTGTAAGTATCACTACATATTATAAAACAAAGTCCTCCGCCGTGTCTGTCTGTCTGTCCATTCGCGATAAAGTAAAAAAATACTGCACCGATATTCATGCTGCTTTCATCAATGGATGGGTGGTTGTCGAGGAAGGTTTTAGTATATCATTTGTTAAGTTTTTGTATACATTAACGATATTTATTGGAGATAAAAAAATAGAATTAGAGAAAAAAAAGAACGCTTTCAACGAAAACGCTGTCTAAACCCTTTGACATAATATAACAAAATAATGTATGGTGGATTTGTGTATAGGTCTACAGAAAAGTCCACGATTTATATCTTACGATATTATGTCTTTCTCGGCTAAAATATCATAGTATCAATTTTAATACTTTAAAAAATTGGCAAATATAAAGCGGTAATGTAAAAGCCGTTTACACAAATACTATATTAATCCTTATCATTTTATTACTACATAATTTGTTATAAAATCATTCAGAATTACGTTTTTGTTTCATTTTTAACTCATTCACTTTGGTTGCATATTTCCAATGACTGTAGACTACATCATTCTCAAATATTTTTAAAATATTTATTTTCTATTGACAGAACAGGGTCTGTCGGGTCCAGTAATTGATAATAATTTATTGTAAACTGTAATTTGAACGAATCTTCAGTGGGCTAATCAACTGACATCAATAAGGAGGTTCTCAATAATTAGTTTATATATTTTTTATTCAAGATTTTCTCTATTCTATAGTTCTTTCGTTTTGAAGTGACTACTTGGAAGAAATGCTTCTTTAATGTCACATAGATTTTCGGCAGCCTAGCGAAACTCTCTAAGGCTAACTAACTTTCTTCCACATACAACCAAGCTGTGGAATGAACTTCGTTGTGCAGTGTTTCCAGGACGTAACGACATGGGTATCTTCAAGAGAAGCATGTACGCCTTTCTGAAAAGCCGGCAACGCTCCTATGATTCCACTGGAACACTTAACACCAGGACCCGTATTCTCGTTACTTATTTAAAAAGTTAAATATTTTGACATTGCCCAATATGTATATATTTGAAGCGTGTTAATTTGTAAAACAAAATAATCATTTATTTAGAAGGGCTGGATCACTTGGCGTTGTGTAGAGATGTCGCTTCATTGTGTGTCGTCTACCGCATTTATCACGGGGAGTGTTCCGAGGAGCTGTTTAACCTGATTCCTGCTACCGAATTTCACCTTCGCACGGCACGCCACGAGTTAGGATATCATCCCCACCATCTGGATGTGTGGCGATCCTCCACAGTGCGGTTTTCGGAATAAGCTTCCTTGTGCGGTGTTTCCGGGAAGATACGACATGGGTACCTTCAAAACAAGCACGTACTCCTCTCCTGTGATTCCTATGGTGTTGCAACAGATTGTGGGCTGCGGTGATCACTTAACATCAGGTGACCCGTACGCTCGTTTGTCCTCCTATTCCATAAAAAAAAAGGGCAATTGAATTTAATCCTCGTTCCACTAGTTTTCCGGATAGACTGGTTTATGGCCACTGTCCCAGAACAATATTATACTTAAATAGTAGCTATGCAATGTGCATAAAATTATTTAATCATTTACCTCTAGAAATAAGAAACTTACCACAGAAACGTTTTACTGGACTCATGTTTAAATGGTTAATTGACAAAAAAAAAATTATAGTGTTAAGGATTTTTTAAATTTTAAGTAAACTTTTTGCATGCTCATTTAAATTAGCCGAATAGAAGACACTACAATAAATATAAGATCTATATTGTATACTGTACTCGACGCAATAAATAAATTTCATTTAATTTTATTTCGTTTCTTCTCCACGCCTCCGCTTCCATGAAAGAATAACCAAATAAAATCAAGAAAGAGACTTGAGAATCTCCTCCTGTTTTAAAGTTGGTCAGATATACATTTACAATAAACGATTATCCAAATATTTTGTGTTCAAACAATTCGACACAAGTTTCGCCTCTACACGATGCATCTTCAGAAGATGTTGACTCGCCAAACTCTGGCACGGAATTGTCTCGGATGATTAGGGATATCCGCGATCAGTAACGCCTACTTCAATTAATTTAAATAAACGGTTACTTTAATTACTGTACAGATGGAATAATGTTCACAAGTCAAGTCAAGTCAAGTCATTTAATTGCATAGATTGAGTGGGTACATTGGTGTTACATTATAATCATAGGTGCTAACAATCTGCCGGGTAGGCATGCAAAAATAATATTTTACAATTCTTACTTTAAGTTTACCGTGAAAAACATAAAAACCAAATTATTCATAAAAGTCTATCCACCATAATATTATAAAAATGTGAAAAATTAAAATTTGCTTACTAAAATTGTTAATTTGAAATATCTGAATTAACTTATTCTAATGACTATACATTCATGTCTGTTAAATATTCTTTAACTGAATAATATTTCTTCGTCATTAAAAATTCCTTAATTTTATTTTTAAAAAAGTTAATATTTAAGTTTTGGTCCGCTAATGATGCTATATCACGCCAGAATTGTCTTTAATATGAAAATTTTTAATATTTTCAGGCACTCTAGGAAACTTCTTAATGGGTCTTCTATTCGTATGGCCTTCATATACCCTTAATCTGTACACGTCAAAGAATACAACACTACTATCAAAACCCATGACTGAAATTGAAGGTTCATTGTTAGGGTCGCTGCCAGCTTTAGGAGCGTTGTTTGGTACTGTGTTCAGCGGAATTATTATCAATGGTTTTGGGAGAAAAATAGGAGGTATAGCAATTGCCATGCCATACATTGTAAGTATTTAATTCACACATCTATTTATACATAATTATGTATTCAAAACAATGCTTATGACTATATTTGCAATACTTAATACGATTACATGACGTAAAAGATATCATAACGAGGAAGTATACTAAGAACACTGGCAGCTATTTCAGTCAACTATCAAATTCAAAATTTGTAGAATAAAAAAAATTACTTCTGAATGTTCAAGACACTTACTTAAAGTAAGTTGAAACAATTGAGTCTTTGGAGTGTCGCATCATTTTGTAAAGATTGGATTATTTGTTTGTAAAATAATGAAACTGTAAATATTGATTTAAGGCTGGGGACCGAGCCAACGGCCTTGAGGAATCGAGCGGAACCAGGTTACCTCTCCTTTGGTATTTGCAATGACTTTATTGCCACTATATGTGATTAAGTATAACTTTGAAGAAGTAGCGCTAAATTATAAAATGTATATTACTATAATCAGAATTATTATTTTTAGGCTTAAAAGAATTAATGTGTCTAGTAAATAGTTAAAACTGTTTCTTAAAATTTCAGGTATCATGGCTAATGATAGATATGAGCTCGTCATCCACTGTCGTGCTGATAGCGAGGTTCCTCGGTGGAATTTCGTGCGGTGCTTGTCTTGTTCATGCTCCTATCTTCATTTCTGAAGTTGCTGATGAATCAGTGCGTGGATTCTTAGCGAGCGGTAAGATAAAAATTTTGGAAATAATGTGCCTTACCGCGGCGTATTATGAAGATACACTAAATCATAACAAATCAAAACGTTTATTGAACTCATAACATTGATTAACAATGGCTTAAGTTCAGACATACACTTAATTTTATAACAATAACCGATAGATATAGTCAGAATATTAGAACATTACCTCATTTTATTATTTGTCTTCATATCTATTAAAAATAATTTAAACCCTGAAAAATTTAATTTAAGTTTTTGATTATGTACCTTAATATGTCGTTATACATTTAAAATGATAAAATATGTGCATAATAATTGTATTTATACTTTTGTACACATCACATATTAATTCCAAATTGTAAATAAACCGAAATATCTGAATTGCATTACACTCGATATGAAACGTAAATGCAAGAGGAAATTCGTTTTTTAAGAATTAACAAAAACAATTATTATGTGCTTATCACCACACGACAGAAGGCCTCCCCCAAACATCTCAATGGCGATCGGTCCTGCGCTGTCCTCATTCAAACTAATCCGGTGATCTTGACCAGATCATCGGTCCATCTTGTGCGGGGTCTGCCAAAACGTATGTCTTATGGTATGTGGTCGCCAAAGAATGACTTTGCTGACCCACCGACCATTTCTCCGTCGAGCCCTGTGCCCTCCTCACGACCACTTTAATTTCAAAATATATTGGCTACATTGGTGATTTTAGTTCTCCCATGCATCTCCTCAATTCTGATTTGATTTCACATAGAAACTCTGAGCACAGCTTTTCCATTGCCCTCTGAGCGACCATACGCTTTATTATCAGGCAGATAGTTAGCGACCACGTCTATGTACCGTAAGTCATCACTGGCAACAAACACTGTTTGGAAACCTTCGTCTTTAAACACTGTGGGGTCTTTGGACGAGAAGATTATTTGGAGCTTCCCGAACGCTGCCCATCCGAGTTGGATTTGACGAGATTGTGACCTTTATCGCTAAATTGGACCTGCCTTAATGCATAGTTTGTCTAAGGGAGACATACTCGTCAACAATTTCGAGACTACAGTTCCCCTCTGTTACGAGAGTATGTGCAACATGGACGTTAGACATGACCTTCGTCTTCTCCATGTTCATTTTGAGATCTACTCCTTGGGAAGCTGTATATACATAATAAATGCTCCTTCAAAATTTCTATCAACAAAGCCCGAAATTGAATTTCAAAATATTTATAAGATATCTTAAAATCTCATCTATTTAGAATAAATATATAAAGTAATATACATAGATATGTTGTGATAATAGTCTTCCTTGTAACTGACTAACTTCACTGTTAGTATTCTTGGAGAAATGACATCCCTATCATTTTATATAGTAGGTACTAGATTCATACAAGTCATTTTCAGAGTTTAATGTGTCACGTAATTTTTCATTAACTGTTCATTTATTTTCATTTACTTCTGCCACTTCATTATCTGGACTGTGAAGTAATGGTTTTTCTTAAACTATTTATTATATATAGCTATCACCCTTAATTTTCCATTATGATAACATATTGTCTTGTCTTATTTTTACTTGTACCCTTTGAATTGTACACAACCCTCAAATTTTATAGGCTATCCAAATAGTTCGTTTGAAATCGTTCTTTAAGCATGTGCTCTATAAGTTATTATACTTGCAAATAACTGAGCTTTATTTTCCGGTTTTAAAAAATTAGTCATCCTTCACTAACGGAACGTTGTGCGCAATTAATTATTGACGTCTACATTTTTTTGACATGACAGCCATTTTTTATACTATGTATGTTTCGACACCATCAAACTATTTATACCTACTCAAATCAGTAATTAACAATAAGATTATTATCGTTTTTGATACTAAAATCAGTAGGTTCATTCGATACCTGCTTGAAAAAATAATGAATTGTGAGTCCTCAATTATTAGCTGCTGGCCAACCTTCCACACATATTTTATATTATCTTTTAGCAGATAGTAATTAGGCATAGACATAAGATACAAATTATTGATTGAACAATAGATATTGATTAATAATTTTAGATTATATTTTACTTCTAGGTATATCTTTTGTCTCCCACTTTTTTAGACTTAATTTTCTTTCTTCTTATTCTTATTAAGTTCTACAATTATTAATAAGTTTCCATGATGTACGCCAATTCTTTCAGTGGGTTCCAAAATACATGCATTCTCGCTATTCTCCTTTGTGATTAAATTAAAATCAATTACTACTTTTAAGTTATAATAACTTAAACTGTATTAGCATTATGTTAGTCGTTTATCCGTTCCTAAATTTCAATGGATGTTAGTGATTAATATTTATGTTTTCCTGTCTACGAATATGTTTATGGAGATAAGTGTTCTTGGCTGGTCAGAGCATTAATGCTATAGCGGTCATCTTCGGAAGAGCGAGAACTAGAATAAAAATCAATATTATGTCTACTTAAAAATATAGATACTAATTTAATAAAGATTTTTCGCCTTTAGAATATTTAAATTGGAATACAAGTAAACAAGATATGCCAGTTTGAACAAATCGCGCTCCTGTATCATGCACTTTTGGTGCTTTAGCAATTTTACCTTTCCAGTGGCGTCAATATCTTTTTAAAGCAGAATATTACATATTATAATATTATATTCCTATAGCAGTTCAAATAATATTTTTTTTCTTTAAAACTAATGGACATCTTTGATTATATACATGTTGGTGGCATCTAGTATGTGGTAAAAGGAGACTTTATCAATAAAGATCATTTATTGCAAATTCATACTAGCATTTCGTTAATAAAATTAATTATAGCCTTTATTTGCAGCTACCACCTTCTCCTACTGTTTTGGAGTGCTGATATCATACATTTTCGGATGGGTACTCACATTCAGATATATTGTGTGGATGAACATTCTATTTTGTATTTTATACGTGGCCTTATTACTGTCAATCATGGAGAGTCCTGTGTTCTTGTTGAAGAAACGAGGACCAGAGGTAAGACTTGCTCAGGTCATACGCAATCAGTACAGAAATATCTTTGAATGACCGTCTCTGAAACGCACATCTCTCTAAACATCGTAAAACTCGAACGTTGCGTAGAGACGTCACTTTTGTGTGTCATCCACAGCAGCAATCAAAGACAACACCACGCAATGACGAAGTGTTCAGTAAATAAAAGCAGGTATTTTAAAAAAAAACTTAAAAACACGCGTTGGTCTAAACGATAGTGGTTGAAATTTAAAATGAACATCAATTCCTGCCTTATCGACGCAGATAAAAAAAAATATATAAATTAATAAAATCTTATTTCGCAAATTGCAAAATGGAATAATTTTATGAAATTAATGTATTGTCACCAGTCCTCGATAAATCTACGGAGATTTAACGAAATCTGGCCGTTTAAATTGGGTCAAAATCGCGTCCACATGAGTCGGTTACAAACAAACATACGTATACAGGTGAATCTAATAAAATACGTGTAAAAACTGTAAATTAACAGCATATTCACAATTAAAAGGCATAAAAGGCATTTATTTTCTCAAAATTGATTCCTTTAGAATATTTATTGTACGGTCATTTCTATCGCTATAAAATAATCATAATCTAGTCCCAGACTGTCCGATCATTTAGATATTCAGCAGTGGAGTAATAGGATTTACGACAGAGCCATTTTTTTTATAAAACATTTAAATTTATTTATAGATAATGCCTGAACAGTGGCTTATTATACAAGTATACATTTACCCTTAAAGCTATTATGTTATCTTATGAAGCCTAATAGAATTAGTTACAAGCAATCCCTTATTTTTATCATACGACACTCCATCATTTAAAAATGATGCGAGTGTCGTATTTATGGTAAATGACCCTTTAAAGTAACAAAATTGTGTAACTAACTTGACGTTTTTTATCATTTTGCTTAATAATTACATTTCAATTACTAAAACAAAAGTTTCTCGTCCGTCTCGCACGTGGCCTAATTGTTATCTTCTGATGAGTGTATACAATATAATTTAAACATTACTGCCACAAAATAAGTTGTCAATTTATATGATTGTTTTAATGTTATCTGTATGTATATTAGTTACTGCATAAGTATAACCAATGGCACTCGGACATTTTTAACTGTAGTATTGATCTGTATATCACGAGTTGTGTCTACTTCATCTGTGTGGTCTTAAATCCACTTCAGCGTGCTAAGACAATTAACTAGCATCATTGTTACTATGTTTTAATTGAGTACGTTATAGACTTGATTCGATAAGTGATGCCAAATTCAAAGCTAGTAGTTCTATCATGTAAAATGTAACTTCTTTGTATTATCATCATTTCATGAGCCGGAAGACGTCCAATGCTGGACAAAGGCCTCCCCCAAAGATTTAAAGATCTTCTTCTTCTTTCTGCCTACAGTCAAAAAAATATGTAATAGTACAAGTACAGAAGTTTCACTCCGCAAAATCAAGTATTGGAATAGGGACTCTTGCGTCCATACAATAAGGTGTAATTCAAATCGCACAGCGCTATAAACCTACATTATTATTCACCTTGAAGTTGCCTTTATTTCTATCGTCTTCTCACGACATTAAGGTTGTTTTCTTTACCTAAAACTGTACCTAGTAGTAACTGTAACCTAGTATGAGGTCATCTTATAAAAATATCTAAGTTTTTTCTATAATGTAAATGATGGTAATCGCAATTTTAAATCAATATTCTTTCTTTGTCAAACCTACACTAGTTGCAGATAGTAATGTAAGCGTTGGAAGACCACGATTCGGTCGTAGTAATATTATCTATGTAATGTTTACTTACGTAATCGGTCGTGTGCTGCCCTTTGTATACCATAGTGCAAATAAATGATAGTTAAAAAAAACTAAAAAGCACGCTTTATATATAATTCAACTAAAAAATAGAAAATAAATTTAAATTGAAAATAGTGTAAAAAAAATATATTTTTTTGTACAAAAAGCGTGGGGTGTAGAAGAATTATTATTTTAATAATATCTTAAAAAGCACCCCACGCTTTTTTTACAATAATATATATTTTTGTACACTATTTTCAATTTAAATTTATTTTCTATTTTTTAGTTGAATTTTATATAAAGCGTACTTTTTAGTTTTTTTTTAACTATTATCTATTTTTCATTTTTTAGTCAAATTAGTGTAATGTCATCGGCCCTCGATAAATCTACAAAGTTTGAACGAAATCTAGCCCTTTAAAGTGGGTCAAAATCGCGCCCAAAGAAGTCGGTTACAAACATACAGGTGAAGCTAATATAAAGCATTTAAAAGAATTTCCACGAATTCGCGCATGTAAATTTTGAGCTACTAATATAGAAAAGAATACGAAAAAAGCTAATGATGATCCATAGATTATATTAAATGCAGAAATCGGATTCTATCCATAAATTGAACCAGACCTATATTCATTTCAAAATAAAATTTGATTTCACACATTTTTGTATAGTCACAATCTATTCATTGTTGCAGATTGAATTTTGCTATAAGACACTTTAAAAAGATACTGTAAGTATTATGAATTATTAATAATAAATATTTATAGTTAACATTTTTTGTGAGTAGTGAAGCACCGAATTGAAAAAATCTTGTCGTCGTCTTAATGCAATCCAATATCAACCGTTGGGTTAATTAATTTACAATCACTGTATTTATGGATGTGTGGCGGTCCTCCACAGTGCGGTTTTCAAGGAGCTTTCTTCCTCGTACCACGAAGCTGTGGAATGAGCTTCCTTGTGCGGTGTTTCCGGGACGATACGACATGGGTTCCTTCAAGAAAAGCGCGTACACCTTCCTTAAAGGCCGGCAACGCTCTTGTGATTCCTCTGGTGTTGCAGGAGAGTGTGGGCGGCGGTGATCACTTAACACCAGGTGACCCGTACGCTCGTTTGTCCTCCTATTCCATAAAAAAAAAAAAAATTATAACAGGTTTATCATACAAGAATTTATCTTCAATGGTATCATGTATTTAAATTTTATTACTTTGTTATTATAATGAGTCTTTTAACTATTTTGTGTATTATTATGTATGTGTGTATCTGGGTTCAAAGTATACAAGATACAGAAAGTGTGAGAGTGAATTTAGGAAACATGTTGAATGGAGCTTTGCACTCCTTTATGAGCAGTCGAAAGGTATCTAACAAGGCGCGTTTGGCTGTACATGAGGGGGTGTTGGTACCGACACACATGTACGGAAATTAAAGTTGAGTATGGCAGACGTAAGATAAGAAATAGTGAGATAAGGAAACGTTGTGGTCTGAAAGAAGATATAGTGACAAAAATTGAGAAAGATAATATGGCATCTGGCTTGGCCATATCGAGAGAATTAATGAAGAACGATTGACGAAAAAAGTGTATAAGGGGTAGACCTAGGCGGACGTTTCGAGACCAAATCAGGGACGACTTGAAAAAAGGCCAGGTCAAGAGTACCCTATACCGAAGAGCATGTATGAAGGGAATAATGAAAGTGGACGAAGCGAAACACGTATGTAAGGATCGTAGCAACGGGAAAGATATTGTCATCAAGAATCATGCCTCTACGGGAAAGAGGCTTTTTTATATTATTATTATTATTTAATAACTTAAAATCAGTTCGTGTACAAACATAATATGGTTTCTTTTAGGGACCTTTATAAGGGTCATATATTATGTTGAATTTGTTAATTTCTCATGCCAAATTATTTTAAGATAAAACGCCGCAGAAGATATCCAATTTTTTCTTCGTAATTCATGCTTAGCATATTATGAAAAATCTCATTAAGACAATCAAATTTTAAAATTGGTTCCATAAACGTGTGGAAGAATATTGTATATTTTAAAAATAATAAAACAAAAGAACAATTTTTAGTGTTCTTTATTAATTAAGTAGTTTTTACAATATTAATATAACTTGAACGAACGTTTCATAGCCGTAGGTGTTTTCACTATAAAATATTTGACTTTTTATTCTCCATGTCTGGATATTCATTAAGTAGTGGTTTTATCATTGGTCATTTATTTTCAATGCTGGATTGATACTTTAGATTTACCTAAAATCTGTGTTAGTGTTGGTAGAGTTAAAAGAACCGACGTTGAAAGAAATACTAATTTTCTATTTGTGTGTCTTTAGGCAGCTCGTGAATCAATCGCCTATTACAAAGGCTTGTCTTCCAGTTCAAACGAAGTCACAGATGCACTGGCGAGGCTTAAACAAGAAATAATTCCTGCTGTGGAACTTATTAATATATGTGGTAAGATTGTAAGTTGTAACATTACGGAATATTAACAAATTTTGACAAGCCGAAATTCTACTTTAATAATAATTCGACAACTCTTTTTATAATTTTTTCTCAATAAATGTTAAACACATATGTTTTTTTGACCAAATTTGAAAAAGGAGAAGAGAGATGAAAGTCTGGAGAGGTTATATGATTTTGGAAATACTGAAGGCTAATCATTACGTGGCTAATCCCCAGAGACATATTAATCATCCTTAAAACAAGGGCAAACTTTACAAAGAGTTTTATGATTGAGACTTGTTGTTATAGCAGTTTCTATCTGCTGTTAAAAGTTCTTTATCTACTCAACCAGAGTCCTTAAAGGCCGGCAATGCTCTTGTGATTCCTCTGGTGTTGCAAGAGAATGTGGGCGGCGGTGATTACTTAACACCAGGTGACCCGTACGCTCGTTTGTCCTCCTATTCCATAAAAAAAAGAGTCTTCTTATACAAATCTCTTTTCACGGTTGATATTCTAGAGTTATAGAAAATCAAAAAAGCTAGCTGGTCTTTTGATAGTTTGTAGCTCTGACTAAAATGATATGACAAATACCATGGAAGTCCATCGTTTGGATACAATTTTAGGAATAAATCCTTATTCACTGTCACCCGTAATTATTGACCAGACGTATATTATATTTTTAACTGTCCCACTTTTTTAACTCTTTAATTTTCCGGGATGAAAAGTATCCAAGATGTTGACCGGGGATGTAAGGTATCATTATGCAAAATTTCAATTAAATCAGTCCAATAGTTTCAGAGATGAGCCCGTAAAAAAAGACAAATAGACACACAGACAGACAGAGAAACAAAAAATTCCAAAAAATAGGGACTTCTTTTCTTTTTTCCTTTGTTCTATTTCTCTTTTTACATCCCCCTGGGCCCTGACTCGGTTTTGATCATTTTTTTTCTTTGTACAGAAATTTGATCTCTACAGATTTATTATAAGTATAGATACCTATAGATATGATAAACATCTGACAACAAAGTTTCTTAAAAATGAAAATAAACATTTAGATTTCTATTCATATAAAAATATTTCAGCTAATGAACCGGAAAAGGAAAAACTCAATGACTACAATGGAGTAGATCAGGAGAAAATGCCGCCATACATAAAACTTTGTAAGTAGCATACTTCGAATAAATAATAACTCTATTTTATACTAACCCCCCAAATGGCATTGTCTGTTTTATGGGGGAAATATTAAAACACCAAAAATGAAAATATGTACAAACAGCTAGTGACAACGAGCTTATAAGTAAACCAACTGCACACAGTAACTAAACAATTCGCGCTTTTCGTGCGTGTGTGTGTATTTTATATTGACGTGTATTTGTCAAAATGCACATACACAGCCTTAAAAAGAGTTGTGGTTTCTATATAGGATACAATTTGAAAAGATACTTTTTGCATAAAAGGTTCTTTAAATTTATATACCAAGCTGGTATTAGCACTGTTATTGTAAAACGCAACATGACTTTACTGGTTCGCAATACAAATTATGATCAATGATAGTTTTGTGCAAGTGCCATCTTGGATGCAAAACTGATCGCAAATACCTAGAGATTCTTCGAATTTATATCCACATTCTTGAACTTCTTTTTGTTTTGCATGACGGTCATCTTGGATTTCACAAATTATATCAAATTCTTTCTCTGAAACCATGATTACTGTGGAAATTATATCTATATGGTTGAAATCAAATTTAGTTTGCACGGCGGCCATCTTGGAACTTAAGCCTGCCCTATCATAATTAATATAAATGAAATTGTATTGTATGCTGATCTTTACTTTGACGAGCTGAACGGAGCTATTTCTTGGGTGCTCAATTGATTTGAAGTAAATAACTAAAATGAAGTAGCTTACCGCAAGGTGACGAATTGATATTTCTCTAATAGGACATCTATAACTTATCGAGATTTTAATGGCCACTAACTACGAAAAGTTTTAAGATCATCGCAGCCTGTCATGCGTTTGTTTATAATGCAATGATTACTTTATGATGACGTCTTATCAAGAACACTCACACTATTCAAGGTACCTAATTAAAAAGAACCGGTCCTTCCTACTACAAACGGGATCCCGTATCTATCAAACACAATGCAAATAATCTAGTTATTGTAAGTTATAATCTCGCAGCGCAAATACAATAATTTCATTACAGGTGTCATACAACACACGTGAAATTAACTAATAATATATTTTGGATCTTAGTATTTCCGAAAATTAGGTTATATATGTCTATTTTCACGACTGCTGTATCAGCTGCGATTGCTAAAAACACCAAAACTATTAAGTTAAGTCTTTCAAAAATTTGCCCATCAGCACTAAGCTCAATATTTATAGCGCCTACAAATAAGCAAGCTAATGAAGTTCTCTGTCTCATTGAGAAATTAGACCCATATAGCTCCCCAGGTCTTGATTACTTCAATAATAAAGTTCTAAAATTGCAATTGCTGATTATTATTATTATTATTATTATTTGAAGAGGGTTGCTATTTCCTGGTCCTAAAAGGTTCCTAGTAACACCGCGTCCAGAATTGGATTATTGTGTTCGCCACTCATACTAAAGCTCATCGTCAAGCCCTGCCGCCTTTACGAACCGCAGTAGTTCCTTGACGCGAGTGTTGCAAACACTATCTGGTGGTACGAAGTAGTTACCAAAGATTGTGTTACGCTTATGCATTAGTGGGCCGCAGTCGCAGAGTAGATGAATAGGTGTTTCATCATCCTCAAGGCAGAACCTGCAAGCTTTGTCGCTTCTGATGCCGACCACGCTGAGGTGCTTGTTCAGGCGACAGTGCCCGGTTAGCATCCTAGTGAGTATGCATAGATTTTTCCTGTTCAATGATAGGGCTTCATTCGCATAGCTACTGTTGAATGCCCTTATCAGTGCTTTAGAGTGGTTTAAACCTGAAGAGTTGTTCCAGCGTTTAAGTGCTTCTTGTTTACGTTGGTTACTAAGGGTGTGTCGGATGGCGCTCTTGGGCAGTCCACAAATGGGTTCCGGACCATATCGGACTGCTTTAGCCCCAGCTCTTGCGAGTTCATCGGCCATTTCATTGCCTATGATTCCGGCATGCCCTGGGACCCATCTGAGAATCACTCTGTTTTTCATGCCTAATGAATTCAGGCATTCAACGCAATTATTGACTAACTTAGACGACGTCAAGTCAGCGTCTAAAGCCAACAATGCTGCCTGACTATCAGAGTGAATGTATATGTTATGATTGAAGTAGCCTTTTTGGATATTGGTATCCGCGCTTTCCAGGATGGCGTACACCTCTGCTTGAAATATGGAGGTAATGCTTCCCAGGTTTGTGCTGGATTTAAACTGAACTGGGGCGTTCTCCATAGACCCCACAGCCGACTCCATTTTCCATTTTGGACCCATCGGTGAACCACATGAGGCTCCCGTCCTTCCACGTGACTTTGTTGTTCATCCAGTCGTCCCTGGAAGGTAGTTCCACGATATAGCGTTTAACAGAGATTAATTGTGGAATCATCTGATCAGGTAACATGCCTAATATGTGGTCTCGCAGAACTGAGTCCTCTAAGGTCCTAAGCGTTTGCGACATCTGGATGTAACTGGTTACATGAACCCCCTGGGCGATTGCCCTCAGCATGCTTGCCTTCGCCTCTTGCTGTATGAACAGTGGAAGAGGCGGTAGGTTTAGTATTGCTTCAATGGCCGCACCAGGAGTAGACGTCATGGCTCCGGTTACCAACATACAGGCAAGTCTCTGCAGGCTATTTAGTCTGTCTGCAGTTGTTTTCTGGTTGGCTTTGTTCCACCACACAATGGAGGCGTATGTGATTGTTGGTCTCACAATTGCTTTGAATAGCCATAGGAGGATCTTGGGGCGCATTCCCCAATGTCTCCCTACCAGACGTCGACATACACCCAAGGTTGTTTCAGCCTTTTTCACGGCTTTGTCGATGTGAGAATTCCATGTGAGTTTCTGGTCGAATGTGACTCCCAGATACTTAACCTCAGCTGAGAATTCCAAAGTAGAGCCGTTCAAGTTGGGAGACTTCAGTTTGTTAAGTGTCCGTTTCCTCGTGAATGGCACAATAACAGTCTTTCCTGCGTTGACTGACAGTTTGTTGGCTGTACACCACTGTGAGATGGTGTTTAGCGCCTTTTGCAATATAAAGCTTAGTAAGCTTTGGCAGAAACCTCTGACGATAATAACTAGGTCGTCTGCGTACCCTAGTGCATCAATTCTGAGTTCTGCCAGCTTACTAAGTAGTTCGTCTACTGCTAGTGTCCATAGAAGTGGCGAAAGAACGCCACCTTGTGGGCAACCTCGCGTAGTGTATAGCTCCAGTGATGTCCCATGGAGGGAGATTAGAGCTTTGCGATTTGAGAGCATTGACCTTACCCATTTGACAGTGGTGGAGTCTACATTTTTGTTAATTAGTCCCTTCACTAGCGTGTCTGTCGGGGTATTGTCAAAGACGCCCTCAATGTCTAGAAACGCACAGAGTGCAATCTGTTTGTCTTGTAACGCTTTCTCGACTCTATCCACAAGTTGTAGAAGGGCCGTTTCTGTAGACCTGCCTCTACAGTAGGCGTGTTGAGAACTATGAATGGGCTTTAGGCTTAGAGCATGCTCTCTTATGTGTCTGTCCAAG
Organism: Leptidea sinapis; assembly: GCF_905404315.1. Taxonomy (NCBI): domain Eukaryota; kingdom Metazoa; phylum Arthropoda; class Insecta; order Lepidoptera; family Pieridae; genus Leptidea; species Leptidea sinapis. The sequence goes on along the minus strand of NC_066286.1, from coordinate 261,262 downwards.
ACTTTCTCAATAACCTTCAGGAGAAAGGAGGTAAGGCTTATGGGTTTGAAGGAGCTTGGCAGGGAGTAGTCCTTTCTGCCTGCCTTAGGTATAAATAGTACTTTAGCCCTAGTCCATTGCTCTGGAAGATAGCCCCAGGCAAAGCTTACCCGGTATATCTTGACTAGTAGTGGTACTAGGATATCCAAGCCTTTTTGAAGAAGCGCTGGAAAAATGTTGTCTAGACCGCTTGACTTGTAGGGTTTCAGAGTCTTGATGGCGCACCTTATATCCCGGGGTCTGATTATCTTTGCCGCTCTACGCCAGTCCTCGTCAAGAGGCCGTTGTGTAGGCGTTGCTACAGATGGTTGATGGGTAGCCCCCGGAAAGTGGTGGGCCATCAGTACTCTTACGTTTTCTTCCTCGTCGGCTGTAAAAGATCCATCTGGTCTCTTAAGCAGGCCGATTTGGCTAGGTTTGTCCTTGGCGAGCAGTTTGTGTACTCGGGATCCTTGGGGAGTTTTAGATAAATCCTCGCAGAACCTCTTCCAAGATGCTCGTTTGGCCTTCCTAACTTCTCTGTTGTAATCTGTTAGGGCTTCTTTGTAGGGTTCCTATTCTTGGGTCTTTTTAGCCCTGTTAAACAGCCTTCTGGATTTCTTCCTTAGTTTGTTCAAGTTTGAATTCCACCAAGGCACTTTCCTGTTTGAGTGTTGTAAGGAGAGAGGGCAGCTAGCCTCGTAGGCGTCAGTGATGCCATCCGTGGTTACTTTCACTGCCAACTCTAGCTCATCCAGGGTTCTGATGCGCTTAGGGATATTCTCCAAATTACTCCTGAGTTTCTCTTTATAGACAGTCTAGTTTGTTTTCTTTAGATCCCTAAACGTATATGTTTGTTTTTCGAGGCAAGTCAAGATGTCAAATGCTATGTGTCGGTGATCCGATAGCGAAATTTCATCACTGACTCGCCAGTTTGATATTCGCCTGGCAATGTTGTCGGTAGCGAAAGTAATATCTAGAACTTCCTGCCTATTTGAGGTAACGAAGGTTGGCTTATTACCTCTGTTTAGTACCTGTAGGCCGTTAGTGTCTAAGAAATTAAGAAGTTGCTCACCTCTGTGATTGACGTCGCTGCTTCCCCAAGTTGTGTGGTGCGCATTGACGACGGCCCCGACAGTCAGTTCGGCGTTGTTGCGTCGTGCATACTCGACCACTCTCGCCAATTCTGTTGTCGGGTCTCTTTCTTCATATGGGAGGTACGCCAAGCAAACGATCACCTTGGTGCCTTCCCAACCTTCGAAACAGATATACGCCGCAACAAGGTCGTCGGTGCAGACCTCTGTAACAGGTAAGAAATTAGTGTTCTTGTTGAAGACTATGCAAGCTCTGGGTTTTGATCCGCTGGTATTGTAGATTAACTTACCAGCGGTGTTCAGTCCCAGTATTTTGCCGGTGTTAACCCACGGCTCTTATAGTAGAGCAAAGAGGATTTCACTACTCGCAAGGCATTTCTCCATTACTGCAGTAGCAGCTTTGGCGTGGTGGAGGTTTGCCTGGAGTATCCTCGCCCTATTTTTTCGGTGCGTCATTGGATCCCACCGGAGGTGGAAGGCTTAGGTCGGTCTGTCTTCTGGCATGGGTGTTTCCGCCCGCGGCCAGAATTAGCCTGACTCTGATCCTTCCCTCCCCTGAGGGGACTTGAGACGTTCCTCGACATCGGCCCTTTGCCTCGGAACGTAGTTGTGGGGGCAGCCGGCCGTTGCGGGGTCCTTGAGATCCCGGATGTTCCCGGTCGCACAGGCCCGCTGGTCTGGATGGGTTGCTGTCCACTCGCTGCTGCGGAACCCTCAGAGACGCCTTTGATCTTAAAATTGATCTTTCTAAAACCAAGGGCAGCTCTGCACTCGGACTCTTTCAGAGTCTCCGCGGAGGGATCGTCCAAGGAAAAAGTGACCACTTGGCCTCCCTTGTCCTCCCTCGCATGGAACACCTTCCAGTGTTCGGTGTTCAGTCCCGCATTTTGCGTTCGGATCAGCTTCAGTGCCTCTTCGACTGTGTCAGCCTCAGTGTTTGGCAGAAAAGTCGTGGCTATGGAGGGTTTGGGCAGTTGTTCCTCCGACATGCGTGAGAGCTCTGCCTCCGGCCACGGCTTCAGATCCTTGAATTTGTCCACTAGCCACTCTCGGCTGAAATCATTTTCGCAAGTCACCAGAATCCAGCCAGGCTTGTGGGGAAAGCCCAAAAATGTCGGCCCGGTACCTTGTTCAGCCCCGGTGATCAAAGCAAGAAGTGCGCGGCGCACTTTCCGCATTTCATCCTCGCTCATAGTATGGGTATGTCGAATGCCCACACGTGAGGACCCGGTTACCTCCTTGAAGCTAGGTCTTCCCGAGGTTGACTGAGTGTCATCTAGCCTGGGTACCTTCTTCGGCTGGGTTTTCGGAGAAATCTTCTCTGACCTGCCACGTTTTTCAGCTTTCGCTTCAGGTGGTGGAGGGTTGTGACCTGCTTTCTGTAGGTCATTCCAAGGCATTTTGGCTAACGCCTTGGCTTCCTCTACAGGCATATCCGTTTGGAGAAGCTTTCTGAATCTTTTCCGGACTGCACCGGACAGCTTCTTTGGCTTCGTCTTTATATTTCTCAGTTTCGATTATGTTTCCGTAGGCGTTGTGGTTTCCTTAACGGTTGCCAGCTCGCCTGGGATTAGCCTCTCGGCCTGAGGTAAGTTTTCGGTTCCCTTGGGGGCGTCTAGCCGCTCACGCTCGGGTTCCGAGATAGATAGGTTTGCACCTATGGTAGACAAAATAGAATTTAATATATTATTTTCCTCCACTTTGTTCCCACGAGAAGCTAGGGAAATAAAGGTCACGAACCAGCAGAGTCCCGCTTACTGGCCGAAGGGCATAAAATAACACTCCGAGGTGCCCAGGTATCGGAGGTACACCGTTAAAGTCTGAGCTCTCCCCCAGACACGCAGCCCTCGTCACGGTACGTCTCACAACTTGGCTTGGATTCCCTCCTCCTTCATCCGGGCTTGGGACCGGCACCATACCAACCCTTTGATATAGGGAAGGATATGGAGGCGGAGTTCAATTGCTGAACCGCTAGCGGCGATTTTTAATCAAAGCATTGAAAGTGGTACATTCCCTAAGGCATGGAAAGTTGCGGCAGTCGTACCGATCCATAAAGATCAATCAAGACGGAACGAAGTAATTACAGGCCGATATCACTCTTAGGGTCTGTCTCAAAACTATTGAAGCGCATCGTGAACAAAAGAGTGGTTGCTTGCCTTGAATCTAACTCTCTTATAGCGAATCGGCAGTTTGGATTTAGAAGGGGCAAGTCAACAGAAGATGCAGTGACTCTTCTCACAGAAGTTGTTGCCACAACAACAAATAAAACATTAAGTTTCAGAGATCACGTTGCTGCTGTCTCAACTCGTTTACGAAAATTGGTATACACCATTAAATTGCTTCGGGAGTCCACCGAGCTTTCATTATTTAAAAGCATCTATTTAGCCCTCGGACAATCAATCATAAATTACTGCGTTTTAGCCTGGGGAGGTACAAATTCCACCAACCTCATAAAATTGGAAAGAGCGCAAAGAGCTGTGTTAAAAGTCGCTTTGAGGAAACCGATTAGATACCCAACGAATGATTTGTACAGTGACGCTCAGGTGCTCAGCATTCGAAAGTTTTACCTGATAAGAGTGGCGATGCATTTCCATAACAGCTCTGAACTCAAAAGAGTACAATACATTGCTTAAAAACCGAGTTTACAAATTGCCTCTTACTACTGTCAAAACTGCATTTGCATGTCGATTTCCAAGCTTTTTGTACCCACTGATTTATAATAAACTGGTCCAGCTATGTAAATTTAAATAACAGTCTATCTTCGAAACTGAAAATCTTCTTAAGGTACAATCCTAAAAAATACATATATACACAATACACACACTTTCACCTACATATACACACAATTAATACTTGCATAGTTATTACTTTTACTTTATTTCTTTATACGATTAGTTAAATTTCAGTAATCAGCTTGTTGTCACTAGCCGCTTGTATATCTTTATTTTCTGTTTTTACTGAGTTTGTTGCGCCCATTCTTCTCAGGCCTGAGGCATTCATTTTGGAATGGGTGGTAGTTTTTTTGACTTTCAATAAGTGATTTCACATCCTATTTTGAATAAAAATATTTGAATTTGAATTTGTTTATTATATTATTTCCCCCACGACACCTAGTGTGGGGGTCAGTATAAAATGTTAATTTGTACATGTAAAGTGCGAAATAAATGATTTTGTATTTTGTATATTTTAAAAAAATTTATGTTAAATTTGAATTTTTCTTTTTGATGTAAAGTAAGTATTTATTCATGAGAACTAACATAATATACCTACTTACATAGTGAAATTAACAAAATGATGTCACGAAAAGGACGCCTACTCAACATTTTTGTCATTTCGACTAGGACCCAATTCGAACACTAATTTTCAGTTGGTACCTACAAAGTCGACCTGTTGATAGCAGCCGTAGACAACACGGTTCCTTTTGAAATACGGACTTAACATATGATGTGTTGTAATACTGATTTTATTGATTTCAGTTTTGTCGCCAGCGCCGAGACGAGGTTTTATAATTGTTGCGTTGACAGTCGCAGTTCAGGTAAATCCAAGCCCTATGATATCAGCTAAGCGATGATATTATTATCATTGAATCCATCGAGATATAATAATCCTAGATGTACAATTCCATACAAATGTTTCGCTTCAAACTACATATTTACCACACTTTACCACATAAACACTTATCGCCTTAATGTCATGTAATGGACAAAGCTATTTAAAAGAGCATTAAGGAAAATTTTCATTCGCGCTCTTTTTTACCAGTCAATAAATATTATACGAAATATTCTAGACTGAATTCACAATTACAAATAATGTAATGATAAAAAACACATTATTTTATCGTTTTATTTACAGCTCTTGATGGGAATGGTAGCAGTGCAAGTTTACGCCAAAAGCATCTTTGCTCAAGCAGCCCCAAACCTGTCATCTCATCTATGCTCGGTTCTGTTCGCTATTGTCCTGTTCAGTGGATCCCTGTTTTGTGGGTTGTTCTCAGATAGATTTGGTCGAAAGGTGAGTTTTGAGTTAGATAAAGGTTTTTATTTAATTTTTTTGACCCGATCACACTTTACGTCACTCCTGTTGCATTTCATCGCAATCTTGTGACAATTAAAAGCAAAATTTCGCATTTCCTGGTAGCGTGTTACGAACGCTATGAAGTGTGTATGAGTTTGATTTATCACAATCGAAATCAAGCAAGCAGCACTTTAGAGAACAATTGTACAAACTTACTAAGTATTTTGCTGACTAACTAACGCTACAGTGGATAAAGTCGACAAAATGTTAATCATCTGCCGAATTAAACCTCCTTACTTAATCTCTTTACTGCCAGACAGTACTTTACTACCGTGAATGGCGACCACGTACCGAAAGATGCAGTCTTGGACAAGATAAACAAAAATCCCACAAGATAGACCGATGATCCGTCAGGTCGCCGGAATAGGTTGGATGAGGGCAGCGCAGTCGTGGAGATCTTTGGGGGAGGCTTTTGTCCAGCAGTGGACGTCATTATTTAACATGGTCGCAGAAAATTGCTACGGAAACCTGGCTTACAGATGGTTTTCATAATGGAGAATTATGTGATGGCCGTTATGACATTTTTAGGTGCGATCGTGATTTTCGTGCAACTGCAAAGAAAACTGGCGGTGGTGTCATGATTTGTTGTAAAAGAAATCTACTTGCTCAAGAGAAATCAGAATGGTCATGTATTGGTCTAGAATCACTTTGGATAACCATACCGAGTAGTACACTGGGATCCCGTAATCACCGTCAGCTTCATGTCGGTGTTGTTTATATGCCACCTGATAAAAATCAGGCCACAAATCTTGTGACATTTACAGCAGCACTCTCTAATTATTTAGTTAACAATCAAAACGATAATGTACTTTTATGTGGGGACTTCAATCTATCTCACGTCAAATGGTCTCAACAGGGGGTAAGTCACTTAAAAAAAGGTTCAATAGGTCTTCAAAATGCTGCCATAGAATTTTTGGATATGTGCAGCATAGCTGGGCTGGAGCAATACAACTTTCTTACTAATACAGCACATAATACTCTTGACTTAATATTTTGCAATTTCCAAATTGATATACTGAGAGCTAAGCAGTCACTCGTTCCAGAAGATAATTATCACCCGTCCTTAGAAATAGACACAACTATAAAATTTTTGGAAAATAAATCTATCTCTCGCTTTAATTTTCATAGATCAAACTTTATTGAAATAAATAAAGGCCTTTTCAAAATAAACTGGCATAACACTCTACTAGGAGACAACATCAACGACATACTTGATATATTCTATAAGCAGATTAATAATCTGATAGCTCTGTTCACACCTAGAATTACAAATAAATCATCAAAAAAATTTCCATGCTGGTATAGTACAGCACTTATACACGTGGAGAGATAAATTAAAACTTCACAAAAAATGGAAAAAATATAAAAATCCGCTAGATCTCGATGAAGTTTGCTTACTTCGTTCAAGACAAAAACTTTTACAAAAAAAATGTTATAAATTTTATATCGATCGTATGCAAGAATATATCAATAAAGATCCTACTCGTTTATGGTCATACGTTAAATCCCTGAGAACGGGTAATATAGGTCATCCTAACACTATGTCATACAACGGAAAAGATTTCAATAATGAGAACGAGATATGCTCTGCTTTTAGTCAACACTTCAAAAGTGTTTTTGAAAATCCCGCAGATTACTATGATGATTATGAACTTCCATCGGGTTGCCTAAACAACGAACTTATATCGAAAATATCAGTAGATGCACATGAAATAAAACGCATTCTGAAATCACTCAAAATAAATAAGGGCGCGGGCAGTAATGGAATACCTCCAGTGTTTCTTAAAAATTGTGCCGATACTTTAGCTTTACCTTTATCAATTATATTTACCTTGTCTGTTAATCGTTACGGAGAGTTCCCTGCAAAATGGAAAGAGGCCCTCATTGTGCCTATATACAAAACTGGACAACGAAACCAGATCGTTAATTACAGACCTATATCAATCCTTAACTCGATGGCAAAAATTTTCGAGATTGTAATACAGAAGCGTATTACACCTCTCGTACATAAATTTATACCACCAGAACAACATGGTTTCATGAAGAGGCACTCAACTGTTACAAACTTGTCTGTGCTTGTTAATTACACTGTCGATAAAATGAGTAAAGGAAAACAGGTGGATGTTATTTATACGGATTTTGAAAAGGCTTTTGACCGCGTGGATCACATTATTCTGCAAAAAAAAATATATGCGCTTGGTATAAGAGGTGATTTACATAGATGGCTTTACTACTACACAATAAACAGAAGACAGGCTGTAGTTTTGGGTGGTGCCAAAAGTGATTTTATATATGCGTTATCTGGAGTTCCACAGGGATCTATTTTAGGACCATTGCTGTATAACGCATACTTATTTGACATATTTACCTGTTTTAAACATGCACGTTTCTTGATGTATGCAGATGATAAAAAAATTTACTATGCCATTGATTCAACTACAGACTGTCATCTCATACAAAAGGATTTGAATAATCTGGCAGTATATTACACGAAGAATCGCATATGTATAAATGGCAGCAAATGCCAAAAAATAACATTCATGAGGCAAAAATGTCCGATTAAATTTACGTACAAGATAGGTGACTCCTTAATAAAAGAACTAAGTCAGTTCGGGATCTTGGTGTTACACTAGACTCTAAATAAACTATGTCTGAACACATTGAAATTATAACTAATGGAGCTCTTAAACGACTCGGATTTATCAAACGTACTTGTAGTTGCATAAAAACTCTGTACTCAACATACGTAAGGAGTATCCTTGATTATGCATCATGTATTTGGTCACCTCACTATGCAGTACATATAAACAAAATTGAGTCTATACAGAAGAAGTTTGTCAGATTCTTGTGCTTCAAGGATTACTCTCATTTCGACACCTATGACGATGTCTGTGTACGCTTTAGAATGGAACCTCTGTTTATACGGCGGAAAAAAAGCGATTTACTATTACTCCATATGTTATGGAATAACCTTATAGACTGTTCGGAATTATTAGAATCTATATATCTAAGCGTACCGGACTACAGATCCCGTCACACTTCCTTGTTTCACGTCCCCCAAGTAACTACAAATTATGCCCAGAACAATATTTTATAACGTATAACATACTTATATAATACCGAGTACGCAGGTACTGTATTTTTGCGACGTCTAAGCAACGCTTTTTACACGAAATCTCAATACTTAAAACACACGAAAATAAAATTGTATAACATAAACACGAAAACACTCAATCACCTACACTATACACACACACACACACACACACACACACACACCTCTTAAATAATATTATTATTAACGTATGTAATAATATTAGCATTAAATAACAGATGTATACCTATTAAAGTTTTGTAACTATTATTCTTAATCCTAAATTGGCATATTTGTAAAATTATTTGTAAGTCTATTGTAATGGTATATAAAGCTGTTGGATTATTAGTAAATAAATAAATAAATAAAATATACCATGTGTTAAGAAATTAAAAAAAATCTTATAAAACGTTCAAACGGTAAATGCTATTTTAGCCAGTAATAGCTTACTCAGTTAGAGATATTAAATTAATCAACTTTATTGTAACGAAATCTAATAAAAAAAGAAGAATCCCCTGAGTTCCGTGTGCCTATTTTTCTCAGGTGTGGGGCATAAGTTTACGAACATTAAGTTTTGAGGTTGGTAATTAAAAGTAAATAAGTAATAAATAAATAAATTCTTTATTTTGCTAGAAAACACGTAACAATGGGTGTAAATAGTTTTAATGTATCAATGTTATCGGCCATTTCTGGCATGCAAAATTATTATTAACAAAATTCTACTTATTATTATAATTGATTAACAAACTCTATATTTTAAGCACTTAGGTTAATTTAAATTATAATTATTATTTTTAAATGTTATTATTTAAAGACTAGAATTAATATATATTTTAAAGTCAATTTAATTTAACCTAATGTGTCAACATTTCATTTATGGAATAAAAACATTTATCTATAAGCCATGCAAAAAGATCCTTTTTAAATCGTTGGACGGGTAATACGCGTAAGCTTGGAGGGAGTTTATTAAATATTTTTATACACATGACATAGCTACATTTTCCGTAGGATGCATTATGAAATTTGTGTGCAATCACCAGTCTGTCATCGTTTCTTGTATATCTCGGATAAATATCTCTTGCTTTTGTAAATAAATGGTCATGTTGTTTGACAAAGATACATATTTCGTATATATACATACAGGGAAATGGAAGAATACGTAATTCTTTAAACAGTGGTTCACACGAATCTAAGTAAAAAGCTCCTGTCATAGCTCTTAAGCATATCTTTTGGGCTATGAAAGCCCTATTAACCTCGCTAGAGTTTCCCCACAAGATGAGTCCATATCGAAGTACTGATGCGACATAGCTATGATAAGCTGCCAGGACTGTACTTGGTAAAGCCGTTTTACGCAATCTATATAACACTACATGCTCTTTCCATTTTAGATTTTTATCTAGAAGTACTCCTAAAAATTTAACATGCAGAGCTTCTTCTATTTGGGTATTTGTATAATTTAATAATAATTTAATTCTTAAGGCTATAAAACTATATTAAAATTGAATTTAATGTAAGCAATATTGAAAATTCAAGTGATGATAAAATTGATATGTACAAACATTAAAATTATTATAGTGAAAACACAAAAATAACGTTTATTCGTTTGAGAAGATTTTATTTCCGACCTGCGGTCCTACAACTGAAACTATTTTTGTTTTATCTTCAGATACTTCTCGTCACATCGTCAGCAGTTGCAACGCTCTGCTTATTGGGTATGGGCGTTATAATGCACACAAATCTGGTCCCAGCCATATTCACAGCTGTTCTTATGTTGATATTCTGTTTCGCATTCATGATGGGAGCAGGAAGTGTGCCATATGTTCTGGTGGCTGAACTCTTCATGTCTGATGTAAGTCAATGTTATTTTAGTATTTTATGTAGTCTTAAATGTGTAGGAATATTGTGAGCTCCGTAAAGTCATCTCGTCCAAAATACCAAAGTGTCTGAAGACGAAGGTTTTTAGCCAGTGATGACATACGGAACGCAGACTTGCTAACTTTGGGCCTTATGAGGAAGCTCATTGTTGCTCAGCGGGCAATGGAGAGGGTTATGCTCGGAGTTTCCCTACGAGATCGAATCAGAAGTGAGGAGATCCGTAGGAGAACCATATATCAAGCATATCATGCATTCGTGGTTTCAGATTTACGATATGGTTTGGTCATATGGGGCAACTCGGTGAGCATAGGGCATTTATTATTATTGTCCAAGTAGGTTGAATGAGGGCAGCTCAGGACTGATCGTCATGGCGATGGTCAGTGGTCGTCTTCCGGCTGAAATGATGATACGCGTATCCAAACTTACTGTTATTGCCTTAAAGATGAGACCATCCATGTGCTTGACGTGCTGTTATCTGCTGTTATATGTTATTATCTGTTTAAGGAAACCTTCTCTACAGCTTAATAAGTTTAGATTCTATGGGCACGTCATGTCAAATTTGCACATGAGACTTTGAGACCATTTTCGACCCTAGTCGAAAAGGTCGCCGTTTCCAGAGAGGAAACCTGTTCAAATTCGTAACTGTCTACGGCCCATATTTATGTGTCTAGCCTTATTATTTCTTCTATCATCCACACCAACTGGATGTGTGGCGGTCCTCCACAGTGCGGTTTTCAAGGTGCTTTCTTCCTCGTACTACAAAGCTGTGGAATGAGCTTCCATGTGCGGTCTTTCCGGGACGATACGACATGGGTACCTTCAAAAAAAGCGCGTACACCTTCCTTAAAGGCCGACAACGCTCTTGTGATTCCTCTGGTGTTGCAAGAGAATGTGGGTGGTGGTGATCACTTAACACCAGGTGACCCGTACGCTCGTTTGTCCTCCTATTCCATAAAAAAAACACTACCTACGAATGGGACGAAGAAATTCCTTATATTCTCCCCTTGTCTATTTTCATCGAAGCACAGATGTCAATCCTGTAGGCACCAATATAGATCACCATAGCACTCAGTCAATTAGCTTTGATTATGTTATTTTTATCTCTTTCTAAGATTAATAAGATAAATAATTGAGCTCCCGATCATGCCATCCACTCTACGACGATCCACGATCATAGCATTATATTGCAGCGAAAATATTGGAAGTAAATGCAAATCTTATTGCCCAAAGAAGCCCAATTAAGGGCTACAGCTGTTAGATACTACATAATACGAAACAGCCTTGCAAATAAAAGCGGGAAAAGTTATACGCCCGACTAAACCAATCCTGTACAAAATGTCTATTTGTAACTTTATAGCAAGTTTATCTATAAGGCTGATTATGTACTAATTTGTTGTGCTTGTTACTTGGCCAATTATGATGTATTGTAATTAGGAGCTGTCAAAATATGAGCATTTATCAGCCTGTGCCCACTCACCTCCATTATTTGCATAGCATTTTATAAGTTTTAGGTAAATTCGAGATCAGTATTTCAAGGCGCGTGGACACGTAAAGAATGATCAAGTTTATTTATTATTGTCACATCTATGGACAATCATATGAATACAGTTAAAAAAATATCCCAACCTGGAATACGGATTTGAGTGTTAAGTATAATTTTATTTATTTATAAAGCAATATGCATGAGTTTTAATTGTTTTTACAGGTTCAAAGCTTAGCGTCCATGATACTCATGAATCTGATGTGGATTGTCAACTTTTTCATACTTGGAATATTTCCCTTTATGATCAAAATCTTTGGCATTCATGGATCCTTTTACATATTCGCTTTGTTTGGAATAATCAATGTACTGGTTGGAATATTCCTAGTGCCAGAAACTAAAGGACTCACGAAAGGAGAAATACAAGAACTACTGTTAGGAAGGCGGAAGACCATGCGTTAACTTTGTTACACAATCGTAACTCATCGGCAATAATAAAGCCCTGAGCAGACCGGATGCGTGGCGTGTGTGTAACGTACAGTCAGCGACAAATCTATCTACGAAAATCTGTGAAAAAACCACAACTGATGTTGATCTCTATGCGTTTGAAATTAGGTTAAAATTCAGTTGCAGAAATTTGACAGATAAGGGTAGGTCGATATGGCGCTGACTGTACATGCATACTGTTGTAATAATAGGAAACTATATGAACCGTGCCCATGATCATAATCTTACTTTTTATTGTTAATGAATTAACAGGCCGTACTGGTTTTGTTCGCAACACTAGCGCCATAATAAAAATATACATTAACATCTAAGGCCTACTATAATGTGAAATTTATTTGAATGATAAAGATAGTTGGAATTTATGTTGTAAATGTTAATGAATACTGTTATACTCATTTGAATGCTATTGTGATTTCATTCATTTCATACATTCGAGTGCTATTATGAAGATTTTTTGACTTTGACTAAGAAAGTAGCTGAAATATACAAGTCTAGCCGTTTCAACATCTGTAAGCTGCCTAATTTTTTTTATCGCAAATACTGCAGAGCTAAGTCGATTACATAAGTTTTTTTATATGAGCACCCCATTGTAGCTTAAAGTCTAATGTAATGCCTAGGAATGTAGTCGTTTCTACTACATCAAGTTTGTCATTATTAATTTTTATATGTGTTGATTGGTGCTTTATATTTGGAAGTGTAAACCTTACACATTGTGTTTTCCTTTCGTTTAAAAGTAAGTTATTAACATTAAACCAATTTACTACTTAAGCAATGTGCTCGTCAACCTGACAGGATATTTTAAGCTGGCGGTTTATTTTAAATAACAAAGATTTATCGTCAGCAAACAGTATAATATCATATTTATTTTGAATAATATATGGTAAATCATTGACGTAAATCAGGAACAATAACGGACCCAAGATTGAACCCTGTGTTACACCCGTGGATATGATAGAGCCAGTTGATCTTTTTCCATTAATTTCTACTCTTTGAATCCTATTACACAAGTACGATTTTATTAAATCTAGAGAAACATCGGAACATAGTGTCATGTCTTACGGAATTATATTGTGGGGTAGGGCTGCAGATATTGACAACATATTTGTGCTGCAGAAAAGAGCATTTCGAGCAGTGTAAAAAATGCGTTTAAGGGATTCATAGGGAGAAAATTTTTGTGAAATAAATATTATGACAGTACACTGCCAGTACATATACGAGAACCTCCTATACGCTCATAAACATATTAGCCAATTTAAAAAGAATTGTGACGTACATAGTATCAGTACTCGAAACAAATATAAACTCGCAATTCCATCTACAAGGCTCCGTAAAATTGCTAAATCTTTTAAAGTGGATTGTGTTTTATTTTATAATAAACTCCCAAATGATATTAAAATATTACCTATTAAAAATTTTTAATGTATCGTAAAAAATAAATTAACATCTAAGGCCTATTATAATGTGAAAGATTGTTTGAATGATAAAGATAGTTGGAATTAATGTTCTAAATTTTGTTAATGAATATTGTTATACTCATTTGAATGCTATTGTAACTTTTGTACTTCATCCTGACTTGCACTGAATTGCTTATTAAGTTTTACAGTGAATAAAGATTTTTTGACTTTGACTCATACGTAAAGTATTTTTGGGGCTTTTTGGCGCCTCCTACCTCCTTTCTTGGCAGCCAGCGTCGTGGCGGTGACCCAACTCTACTGGTTGACGAAGACGATGTCGACCCGCCCTAATGTAAACTTTTATCATGCACGTTTTCGTCACTCTCCGACATTATCACGATTAACATGTAGGTAACAAAATCTTTTAATATTTTTGCACAACAATTACTAAGAACGAAGTTTGGTAACACTTAGTGCAATTTTATTAATAGGTACATTGCTATATAATAATATTATTTTTACTATTTATTATATATATATATATTATGTATATTATTATACATTAAGAATAGTTTTATTTTTCAAACAAAAATAATTTATTTTCAAAATATCAAGACGCCAATGAAGTCCAATGGCCGATGGCGCACACCTGGTGAACAAGGGGGCCGGAAGTTTTTTTTATGAAAATAAGGGACGAGACGAGCAGGACGTTCAGCTGATGGTAATTGATACGCCCTGCCCATTACAATGCAGTGCCGCTCAGGATTATTGAAAAACCCAAAAAATTCAGAGCGGCACCACAACTGCGCTCGTCACCTTGATATAATATAAGATGTTAAGTCTCCTTTGCCCAGTATTTTCACTAGCTACGGCGGCCTTCAAAACAAAACACACTTATGCTTACACATTACTGCTTTACGGCAGCAAAAGACGCCGTTGTGGTATCCATAATCTAGCCGGCACCCTGTGCAAAGGAGCCACCCTCTGGTAAAAGGTAAGGTTGCCGAACTTTTTTTACTCGAATAACGGCGGAAGAACATAATAGTCTATCATAAATCTAATATTATTGTTTCAACAATGACAGTTAACTTGTGAACACCACCTAGCGAAAATCAACGAAACGATCGATCGATACATGCAGACGATTTGTTATGATTTTTCCTCTTATCACTAGAGGGCACTAAAACGAAGCGACAAACGAATTAAATGAACATCAGAGTCAAACTTTTCTGAATTATATTAATAATATTCAAAATTAGTATTAAATAGTGGAATATTATTCGACGATGTCTTCCATCACCGCTAGGAAGCTAACATCTCGACAACTGAAGAGCAAATTAGGGCAAACGCTAGACGAACTAAAAAAATACAAAAGTCAATGTGAACAACTTTTAGAAGTTATCAGTAGAAGAAGAAGAAGTAGTAGAAGAAGGAGTAGTAGAAGAAGGAGTAGTAGAAAAAAGAGGAGTAGAATTAGAAAGAGAAGAGAGCAAAAAATAATTTCTCAAAATTCAGGATCAAAACAAAACTTTGAAGATAGAAATGGCAGACATATATACAAATCTCCTGAAATTGAAGAACAAAGAGATAATTTACAGAAGCTGTTGGATAAGATCGAGCAAGACAGCAATTTATCTGACAACACTTTACAACGCTGTAACTTTCTAGAGTTAGAGCTAGGCAATGCCCGTAGGCACATATTGGCATTTGAGGCTCAAAGCGAGGAGTACCAAACCTCACGAAGACTATTGTTATTAGATGAGCTAATTGATACCGCAAATACTTCAAATAAGATAAGTTAGGGCAAACCTTTGGGGCAAATATCCAACAACGACAACTGCTTATAGAGCTATTTATTGCTCGGCAAAAATAAACTCAGAAAGTACTCTAGAATAAATAGACATATAAAAAAAAATAAATAGGAAAAAGGACAGAATAAATAAAAAAAGGAAAAATCAAGTTTTCTGTAATAACAAATATTTACACAAAGAGAAAAAAATTAATTGAAAAACATGAAATACAATTACAACTGCACAAAGAGAATAGCCAACGCAATATACTACAACTTGAAGAAAAACTAAATACTATGTCGGATCACTATGAGATCCAAAAAAGTAGATATGAGCAAGGTCAAGCGGAGACCTAAGAAGATATTCTTACAATGACAAATCGTCAATCTACCACACAGCCTACGCATCCTGTTGACAGACCGTTGGTATCCAGACAGCCGGTGAATGCGTCGCCCATTACTAACGACGAATCATCTTTATGTAAACCTATTAGATGTAAGGACCAACTCAAAAAGCATAATATTGTGATTTACTGTGATGAAATTGGGTAAAATTTAACTCACAACTTCATCGAGGGAGTAGTATCTCGACTTTAAACATCTGTATGCCAGGGGCTATCTACACAGGTATATTAAATAAAATTTCTCATAATTCAATTAAACTCCATCATGCGTCGCATAGCGCTAATGTTATCTTCAGTAGTCGCTGTTAAAGGACGTCCCTCACGCGGATCATCATTGAGATTGCTACGTCCACGCTTAAATTCAAATTCATATTAAAATATTTTTAATTAAAAAGGGATGTGATATCACTTATTGAAAGTCAAAAAACTACCACCCATTCCAAATAAATGCCTCAGACCTGAGAAGAAAGGGCGCAACAACTCAGCGGGTTTTTTTTTCATCGAATAAATATGTTTACAAAGTAATATTGTACAATAAAACTTATTATTTAATAGCCTGAGGGCGGTCACTCCATTCCCAATCTGTGGTATCATTAAGAAAGTCATTTATGTTATAGTAACCTTTACCACACAAACGTTTTTTAACAATTCTTTAGAATTACGTAATACTTTTGTTTTGAACATTTTCTGGGATTTTGTTGTAAAAGCATATACATCGCCCCACAAAAGACTTACTAACTCGACTTAGCCGAGTAGTAGGCATCATAAGTTTATGTCTGTTCCTGGTGTTAACATTATGGTTATGACAGTTTCAAGAATATATTGAGAAGCAACATTCAAGATGTTAATTTCTTTGAATTTTGCTCTCAATGATTCTTTAGAACCTAGGTTATAGTTAGCGCGAATAGCCCTCTTCCGCAGCTCAAATATTGTATTAATATCGGCAGCGTTGCCCCACAGCAATATACCACAGGACATAATTCTATGGAAATAACTAAAGTAGTACTAACTAAACTAGTCGCGCGTATCTATGTCAGTTAAGTGTCTCATCTTTTTAACCGCGTATGCTGCAGAACTAAGTCTGTTCGCCAATTCATCAATATGGGGGCCCCATTGTAATTTGGAATCTAGAGTTATGCCAAGAAATATAGCAGATTCCACCGGTTCTATCACCTTTCCGTTTAACAAAAATGCAAATCATTTACATTTTTGATTTAAACTTGTTAAACTAATTGTAAATAGTAGCATGAGATGGGGCTTTATTAAGAAACGCTAATCGCAGCCTATCATAGCTTTGTTGTTGAGTAAGTCCACAACGAAAGTCACAATAAATCATTGACTGAAAATTTTCTCGCGTTAGGTTCATTTTCACGTCGTGTAACAAGAGTTTTTGATTTGCCGCCAATACACAAAAACAGATGACAAATGAATGCAATATACTACATTATGTTACCAAAGAGTTCTAAAATTGAAATTCAAAAAAAGTTTTCATTAGCAATGTTTCTAACTGGCCAGTTCTAAACATTTTCAGTGTTACCCACGTATATTCGTAATTTTTATTTAAATAAAAATTTATACAATTTACCTCGAGCTACTAACCTACGTTTAATACAATCCTTGTTCTACTATATTTGTAATTCAAGTGACATCAAAATGTCAATCAAAATGTAATCGATAAACATGATACTTATCATAAAATTAATTAGCAAGGCAAAAACTTTACTGACTGATGAACATTCAAAGGCTCTCTTCAAAACTCTGGCGTTGAAACTATTAATAAGATACCTCCCAAAACACTCTTTATTTATTAGGTTTATTTACAATCACTTACAATAACACACACAAATATAAAAAATAGAACTAGAAACTAGGAACTAAATTTAGTGATTACTTACAAATACACAGCATGCACAGAAATAATTAATTTAAGGTATTGTATAGAATAAGAATTAAACAGTTTTGTTTAAATTAATAAATGAGTTGGTTACATAGTTATATACAGTTACATTAATTTTCTAAATTATAACAGTATTAAAGATGTTGATGCAAATGCTCTTGCGGAATTTGGCTTATGAATCACCAAATATGTCAATATCAGCTACCGTGGGACTGGAGAATAGGTATCTAGGATTGTTCGACGAAGAAGAGGACAAAGTGGAGTAATAGGCTTACGTGGAATTCTTACTGGTGCTCTTAAACTAAATTTATTTAGTAATTCGGGGAAGTCGAAGACGGCACTTAAGTTATATTACCAAAATATTCAAGGATTTTCTAGTTAAGAATTACTAATAGAATTATTTCTAGAATGATATAATTACGATATTTTGTGTTTAGTTTAACATTGGTATATTACGACCTGTATAGCCAAGGGGTTAGCGATCCTTCCTACTAAGCTACAGATCCCGGGTTCGAATCCCGGTAGGTGCAAGCATTTATATGATGAATATTGATGTTTGTTTCCGTGTCATGGATGTTTATATGTATTTATGTATGTTTACCTATGTTAATATGTGTTTATGCATGTTTAAGGAAGTATATTGTATTAAATATATCGTTGTCTTGTAACCCATAACACAGGCTATATGCTTAATTTGGGGCAAGATAATTTGTGTAAAAGTGTGTCCATATTATTGTTATTCAATTATAATAATAATACAAATATTAGTTCATTCAACAGAAAATGAGCTACTCGTGGTGGATCCCTTATATTAGTCCATAATAATATAAAAGTAAAAGAGAAAAGATATGGCATTTTCGATTCAACAAACCATAGAGATCTCATGTGTGGAGCTAGAAAATTACTTAATAGTCTGTGTATACAGGCCACCATATCAAAATAATATTTGTAAATTTTAATTGGTAATGGACGATATGCTAACAAAACTCTCAAAAAATAACAAAACTTTTAATGGTTTGTGGAGATTTTATACTAATATTATGAATATTTGTAAAAGGTCAAACGACTTATTTAACTTGTTTAAATCTTTTGACTTTATTTCATGAGTGGACGAGAGCAACTTTAAGAACTGCGACAAGCATTGACAATGTGTTTACTAATTTTATTTCCCTTGATTGTACATTTAACAAAAGTTTACAGTCTGATCATAGCGGGTTTAGTGTATCTCTACCTTTGTCTCAGTTTATACAGATATTACATACATACAGTTTACATATTACATACATACACACACAGTTTATCAGAGTATTATCGTCAAAAGTAGACCAATAACTAAGAATCAGATAGTAAAGCTTAACTCAATCTTAATATAATATTTCTTTTGTGTATCTGTTGTAACTGAACTCCTCCTAAACGGCTGGACTGATTTAAATGAAACTTTCTGTGTGTCTTCTGTTGGATTCGAGAATGGTTAAGAGTCACAATTGAACTACCTCCTAAACGGCTGGACCGATTTTGATGATTTTTTTTGTGTGTTCCAGTGAATTTTAGATTGGTTTAGATTCTCCGTCCATATAATATAATTCGCCTGCTCATGTAAATGTTAGTGAACACCTACTAACGGCTTGAACTGATTTTGATGATTTTTTTGTGTGTTCCAGTGAATTTAAGATTGGTTTAGATTCTCCGTCCATATAATATAATTCGCCTGCTCATGTAAATGTTAGTGAACACCTCCTAACGGCTGGACCGATTTTTCAAATTTAATACATGTGTACAGGACAACGTCTGTCGGGTCCACTAGTATTATATAATTTGTTAAAAGAACAAAATTGTTATAACAGTAATCCGAATAACCATTATAATAACTTTTTTGATATAGTGCAGCTTGTATACGCTGAAAATATTATAAAAGGAAAGAGACAAAAACATACTCGAAAGAAAAATTTAATGATTGTCAAATTAAACAATATTCGCTTTGTTTTTTCCGTTGAGTGATTTAATATAAGATATTTTATTCGAGAGGAGGAAAATACAATTACGTATTGAAGACCCCGAAACGGGGCCCATATGTCGGACTCGAGTGTCGCGGAAGCGGACATTCCCTACCGACTAAAAACCTCCTCTATGCTGTTAGCCCTGAAGGCTTTTACAGCGACATAGGACGTGGGCCGTAGAGTCCGCAAGGAGATTTGAACCTCGGACCGGCTGTGTGCTTGTGGAAAGGAGAGAGAATGAAGATGAAGATGAAAAATGAATAAATGAGAAGAACACACTCGCCGGCGAGTGCGGTATTGTAGTGTGTAATGTATGTAAGTGTGTACACTGTACATACACAAATACATATGTGTGTATGCATGTTTGTATGTAAAATTACGAGACTGTGTACTTATAGAGGCCTGGTTTTTAATACCTTTTACCGTTAGAGTTGCATCGCGATATCCCCAGCTTATCACTCAGGTCTGAGTAAGAAACTTGGCTGTGCTACCGTTGTCAAGCAGCACTCGCGCATTGAACCTCTTGCCTCCATTCAAGACTTTCACCGACGCTGTGGAAAGTGAAACATGCATCCAAGTATGCTGTAAAGAAATGTTGCTTGATAAGGTGACATTTTCTGCGTGCAAGTAAGTAAGGAGGCACCTCCAGAGGTGTCAGTATATAGGGCAACACTACTAGGCATAGAGTCATGCAAAGAAGAACAATTATGATCTCCTACATGCAAAAGCCACGGACGAGTAAAAAAGAAGGACTCCGTGCCGTGATATTAGCAAGTGAAGCACCGTTATGCTAGTGTGTGTGCGGTTACGGGGGATACTAGTTACACAATTTTTTCTTCCTTAAATAATCATAAACGGCCACAAATACTTATATAGTATCGTTTTTACACTTTTTCACAACGCACGACGGCAAGTTTAAAATTTTTTACTAAGACGATGACAATTCTCATAATAGCCGCCTATCGGCCTGTGACTTACACTACAAGTGTATGCGTGGGGCTATGTATTTTCACGTTAATCCGCTTGTTTTGGTGCTACACTGTTATGTTAGGTGAAACGAAGTCCTTATTTTTTTACTAGTCCGTGGCAAAAGCGTATTATGTCTGCTTTGACAATACTTACAGCGTGATAATCTACATCGTTTCGTAAGATGACCTAAACGTAAACAATTAAACAGACTTTTAATTCTTTTGTCTTATTAATTATTGAAACTACAGGCTTGTGTTGCGGAATTTTCGGACTGTATGCGCTGGTTCAAAATAAGAAGTAGGTAATAAGTATATTTTTTTTTATGATAATAAGGGACGAGACGAGCAGGACGTTTATCTGATGGTAATTGATACGCCATGCCCATTACAATGCAGTGCCGCTCAGGATTCTCAAAAAACCCAAAAATTCTGAGCGGCACTACAATTGCGTTTGTCACCTTGAGACATAAGATGTTAAGCCTCATTTGCCCAGTAATTTCACTAGCTACGGCGCCCTTCAGACCGGAACACAGTAATGCTTACACATTAGTGCTTCACGGCAGAAATAGGCACCGTTGGTACCCATAATGTAGCCGGCTTCCTGTGCAAAGGAGCCTCCCACTGGTATACTTAAACAAGGATTATATATAGCGGAAATAAAGGAAACTTACCTACCTTATTTGATGAGTTCGTTCTCTCTCCATCTGATCTTCAAGTAGGTAACACTATGACTAGCACTAAATACACATACACAGGTATTCAATTATTTATAAAGTTAATTGCGCGAATCTCAATATATTACCACGGACGAGTAAAAAATAAGGACTCCGTGTCACCGGTAAACGTGTAAATACATAGCCCCACGCATACACTTACTCTAATACAAGCCGATCGGCCCCCATTATGAGATTTGCCATATTCTGTGACAGATCAGTTTGCGTCGCAATAAAATATTTTAACTGGTATACCCCGTAACCGCACACACACTAGCATAAAGGTGCTTCACTTGCTAATATCACGGCGCGGAGTCCTTCTTTTTTTACTAGTCCGTGTATGTTCGTTGCGGCGGCGCGGCGGTGTCACTCAGCGGCACTTCAAAGGCAATAATATCCGTTCTTCGATTCACCTCGCGTAATTTGCGTATTTGAAGGCTTTGCGAACGTTTAGCGCCAGCTCTGTGGCCTTGTATGCTGCCATTAGGAAATGGAATAATATTAGACGTATAGAAGTGGTAAAGAGGATACTGCAGGAGGAGTAGGATAGTAAGAAATATTAATACGTAATATAAATAAATATATTCTGCGCAACCACAGGCAAGCCTTTAAATGTTTCACAAGTATACAATGAATGATCTTTACGACTTAAGGGGCATGTTATATTATTATTCTTTTTCATATATTTTATATTTTCTTTTATTTGAAGTAAACTATCGCTATTATTATTTGTAACTATATAGCTTTTTGAACTAATTTCTACTTTCAGTGACTGTGTTACCACCTGATTTTTTTTCTATGGGTTCTAATAAATCAGCTTTATGTACAAATGTGGAAAATTGTCATAAAGTTTGTGATTTACTTAGAGTGTTACGATAGTCTTTTCAACACCTACTTATTATCGTATCTAATTTATTGGATATCATAAATACAATCAGCGTGTCCCAATACTCCGTGGGCTCGTTCAATGTTTTAAGCGCTCTTATATTTTTTTTTATTCCATCTATGAGACGACGCAAAGATACACTTCATTCGTTAGGTATTTGTCCAATATTGAACAAAGCCTGGAAGTGATTTCTAACAAGACGCGAGATTGTGGAATGCCAGACATCTACGTGATGCGGATGGTACTTTGCACGTAATGTCCGATGGTGGAATTCGGCCGCTGGAATCAACCCGAACAGCTCCTCTGAGCACTCCCCGTGATAAATGCGGTAGAAGATGCAGAGAGAACCCACATCTCTACGCAATGCCAATGAATCAAGCCCATCGGAGATGATATGATCGTCGATGATTCGAACCGCTCTTCGTTGTATGCGGTCAAATGGAAGAAGCTGGTACTGGGAAGCACCCGCCCAGAGGTGAGAACAGTACTCCATGTGAGGCTGAATTTGAGCCTTAATCTTAATCGTTTATACATTATTTTCTCAAAAACTTTTGATAGAATGTATATAAGAGTTAATGGTCTATAATTAATAAGTTCCGTATGAGTACCTTTTTTGTGATGATAGATGACAAAAGAGTTGTGGGGAAAGGATTTGTTCAAATGATAAATTGGTTAAATATGTCAGTTCTGCAACTATGTTTTTATTGTTATAGCATGGGTTGTTATGTTTTTTTATTATTTGGGACACAAAACAACTACACACTAGATGATTACATTAGAGGAAGAAATAACATAATTAGTGCTAAGTAAAAATGTCCACGGGTTACTATAATATAAGTGTTACATTACAAGAAAGAAAAGAAAACTCTAATAACAAAGTAATCAAGAGATTATTACAAGCAGATGTTCCTCACAATATTATTATTAGGATAGATATTATGTATAAGTGAGAGAATGAATATGAGAATACATAATTTAATAACAATGAGATTTAAGTTTAAATTAAATTTAATAACATTAATTGAATTTATGCTGTTTCAATGTGCTATTAATTGCTGATTTGAATTGTAATTCTGATATACCTATTATGTCAATATCTGAAAAGATTTCATTAAATGTGCTAACTAGGTGCTGCAGAGGCGCGCGTTTGCCGGAATTGGTCCGAATTGGGCTAACTGCAAAAGCTTTCGTACACTGCGCTGACATACAACTCTTGGGACCAGGAAGTTTTATATTGTGTACTAAACCACTGCAGTTATATATGTTGTTATACAATCCATATAATGTTTTAGCCCCGAGAAGTTTCCTTCTGGACTTTACTTAGAGTCTGTAAGTTATATTTTTTTAGCTGATCGGGGTGTGATAATTTAGATCGGTTTGTTAACACCAAGATGTTTTCATGACCGACAGCCTTGGTGTTATTTAAAGAGTTGATTGCAATTATTACCTCGTTTTCCGCTAAGGCGCTGAGGATGCTAAGAAAAGTCTCAATCTGTATAAATTGGTATTGTATAAAATACCTAGGCAATGTATAGAATCCCAAAATGGTAATGTATGAAATATTATTTATTTTATACTTTGCCTAGGTATTCTATACAGTACCGAATTCGCAGCTGGTAATTTATGTTAAAGACACGATCAAAAGTTACATTATTAGAGTTTCATATCAGAACGTGAGGAATCATTGAATTCTGCAATCGTGTGCTGTCTTTGTTCCGGAGAGACAACAGATGCTCATTCATATAGAATGTGCAATAGACTTCTTAAGCTGTTTGTGCTTCTCCAGAAAAAAATATTGCAGAAGTTTTTAGTTCTGAAATTGCTTGCCCCTATGGACAAAGAACGCCTTAGCTATAGAAAATCGCATCAGTTCCAAAGATAATTTGATAGAGCAGGCTTAAAAAGGCTTAAAACTTCTGAAAAAAATCCCACCCTAAGCATTGGGTACTACTGTACGAATTTCTGTTTCAGAAGGCGATAGAGGTCGTGGTGATGCTTGCAATATACTAGCTATAGTATAACAAAAACGGATAATAATCTTTTTTAACTTGGCACCAAACAAGGTATCGTCAAGACATTGTATTCAAGACAACAGTTTGCAGTTTGTCATCAAGAATTACTTAAAAAGTAAGACGTACTTAGTCTAGAAACGACACGCCGTAGAGTTGCGACTTTTCAATCTCCCGTAAATTCATCATCATCATTCATTCATCGTAGACAGGTCAGGGATTTGTCAAATGTAGTTGCAAAAAATACTGCGGAAAAAAAAGTTGTGCACTTCGAAGAAAGAAAGAACAGTAGTAGCTCGAAGAAGTTACAAGTAAAAGTAAGGTACTATTAATAATAAAAACTTATAAGGAGAACACTAATTGTTCATTTTAATAAAGTTGATTTTGTTCTCCTACCCATCTCCACATTTCTGAATCGATCTCGCAGGGAAACTCCAAGCAAAGCCCTCTCCATTGCCCTCTGAGCGACCTTTCGCATAAGGCCCAAGGTTAGCGACCACGTCTGCGTACCGCAAGTCATCATTGGCAACACACACTGCGTGAAAATCTTTTTCTTCAGACAAGACAGTATTTGGCACGAAAAGATTTTACGGAGCTACCTGAACGCTGCCCATCCGAGTTGGGTTCGACGAGTGACCTCTTTCGCGAAATTGGACCTGCCTAACTGGATTGTTTGTGAGGTAGACGTTTTATTTTTTTTAAATTAAAAGAACAAAATTTTAAATTTATTTTTTATTTTATTATAACAGGAAAACTTACTTACAGCTAACTAAGAGTAGGCACTCAGAAATATAAATTTAAAGGCTTCATCATCGTGTGGTATGTGGGTGGTAGGTACTAAGTAGAGGCGACGCTTTTAGTGAAAAACACAAATAAGTATATATATGATAATATTTACTTGAAACTTTCTGATAGAATGAGTATCGCGATTGCGAGGTATGTTAAAGGGCACTATAAAAGATTAACTATTTTAAGACAACTTTTTAAAGAATTCAAAGAAAATATCTAAAGTACTACTCGTATGTTGACATGTGTGTAATACTTATAGTTGTCATTAGTTACTTAGTTACCCATCGTTGGCAAGAATTAGTACTCTTCGAATAATTAGTCGCATCAAAATAACATGCATTTCAATCGTTCACCATTCGTTCACGAATATTTTCTGTGGTTGCGAACTTCGTCGATGTGTTAATAAACAACATAAGTACACCAGAAATAACATAAAGTAGGGTCACTATCGAAACTTCGTTTAAATTTCTTTCGTTTACGAAGTTTCGTTTCGGTGAAAAGGAGTAGACCCCCTGGTACTGTGGGATTTGTACAAGAAAGCGAGTCATCGATTTCTATGCGTTTTCAGAGAACGGATAGATTATGTCCTTCGAATGTACTCGAGAATGGTTCTGTCGTTTAAAAATATAATTTAGTCTTACCCCCTTATTCATAATGGTCCGCTAACTTTAAACAGCCGCTAAGGAGTGTTTTTTCTCATTCCGACTTAGGTCAATAGAAGAAGACAGAGTGAGAATTAGCAATGCTTTAAGTTAGCAGACTATTATGAATAATGGGGTTAATGTTTTTATAATATTTGTAACTATTTTTTCTCCAATAAATAAATAAACCAACCTTTTTATTTACTTATATTAAATTTGACACTATAAACCTCATAATCATCCTAATTTAATTGAAAATTAACATTTATAGAATACCTTTTGATTAGATTGTACGCATTCAGCAAGTTTTGAAACTGGTTAAAATCGGATATTTAAATTTGACCAGTTGTGAACGAGTTTTTTTACATTTAAGACTCAGGCTTTGATCTATCAATTTGGATGAAGTGACGACTGGAGGACTCAAGAAGGTTTTGGGGGCGAAAAACCGATTTATAACTGAGTCCTAAATCAAATATTTTGTAAAAAATACAAAGCTAATTTCTAAATAATTTAAGTAAACAATCTTAGCATATAATTAATCATTGTATTTGAAATATATGTTAATTGATTCACCAACGTATAAATTGGATTGAAATTATATAAATACTTGATTGTCTCATTTTAGAGACAGTATGGTTAAAGTGGCTGTGTGATACAAGACGCAATAATGACGAAGATCAGGCAATTTCAAGTCACTCTGGCGTGTAAGTATCATTATTTATTTATTTACTTTATTAGGACCAATAAACAGTAACACAACAATAATATTTAACTATAACTTATACATATAAACCTTAATTAATTGTGAAACCAACTACATTAGCCACAGATAAAATATATGAGAGAGAGATAAACACGTACATCTATATAAACAAAAAATAAAATTTATGTGCTTAGTAACAATTAAAATAGAAAAGACAAAAAAAAAAGATCATCATAATAAATATTATTGTTTATAACATAGGTATCGGTTAGAAGCTTTCATTTACTATATCTATTTAAATTAAATTATACTCTAACATAAAGTTGAATAACTAATTTAAACTTTTCAATCTTACTAAGTGGTTATCTTTTAATCATACTACTTATTTATTTTTAAAACATCAATAACTTCTACTCTAAAAGAGGAAGCACGTTTACTGAAAATATCTATGTGTGTAAAGTACTCATTATAATTTTTAAGGAGTATAAATAACGGTGCACGGAAACCAGCGTTTGTGGAGCATGTATTATTTGCAAATAAGTATTTCTTTCTTATAGCACGCACATGTGTGCGAACCGGCACTAAATAGCGTATTTTATTAATAAGATCAATACAATCGTAGCGATTGTGACAAATGTCATATAATAGCATCACTTCAAGATAAATTCTTCTAGATTTTAGATCCAAAATGCAATACTTTTTTAACAGTTCATCATAAGAGACGTGACTGTTATGTTCTGTATACGTTCTATACTATGAATATACTATACTTGTCATTTTACAGTCCAGATGCACACCCAGGTCTCAAACGATGTCTACTTTTTTCAGAACAGAAGCATTAAGTTTGTAGCAATAGTTTGACTTACTGATTTTCCTGGTAAAGACAATATGATGACATTTGTTTATACTGAGTTCAAGTTTATTCAATTCACAATAGATAGAGAGACGACCAAGATCTTCTTATAAACGTTGGTGATCTTCAAAACTGTCAATAATTTGGTATATTTTGAGGTCCTCCGCGTACAAAAGAAATTTAGTGAACTTAAAACACGTGTGAATGTCATTAATAAACAGGATAAACAGAAGCGGGCCTAGAATTGAGCCCTGGGGTACACCAGATGTAACATTAATAGAATTAGACTCGAAGCCATGTAAAACTACCTTTTGTGTTCTGTTAGAAATTAACGTACTTGAACCATCGCCAAAGATTACCACGGATTCCATTAAATGCAAGTTTTTCTAACAGTTTTTTATGGTGCACTCTGTCAAAAATCTTTTCTAAAGTCCGTGTATATACTATGTGTTTCTTTGTTAGCATCCATATTTTCAAAAAGATCAGTCACATATAAAATTAAATTACTTACTGTAGAGCGTCTGTTGACAAAACCATGCTGCTGGGGTATGATGATTGGGTGCAAAAATTGGTAAATTGAGTTATATACTAGTCTCTCAAAAAGCTTAGACAAAGTGGAAAGAATTGAAATAGGACGATAATTTTCAACGTCTTTTTTAGAGCCCCCTTTGTGTACAGGAACTATGCGTGCATTTTTCCAGATATCGGGGAAATCAGATTCCCTCAAACATTTATTATAAACAATATACAAAGGTTGACAGATTGCATTAGCTGTGGACTTCAAAAATATGGGGGGTTTTTTATCATTACCAGAGCCTTTAGAAGTATCCAGCCTCCGTAACTCATTTAGTATGTTGTCTTTAGTTACTATAACGTCGCATAGATTTACTTCGGAATAATTAATGCCCTCCGTATTAATCATGTCTATTTTAAAGTCAGGTGTTAGAGTTGATGGTTCAAAAACTGATTGAAAGAATTGCGAAAATAAGAAACATACATGAATTTGAAATACCAGCTGATTTTTTTTTAATTCGAAACGTAGATCCAGAAGTGCTTAACATTAGTTTTGATACTGTCTTTTACAGCGCTTATATATTTGTTATATGCCTTATCAGTTTCAATCTTTAGAATTTCTCTAAACGATGAAAATCTATTGTAATCTGCTTTTTTTGCAAACTTTTTCCATTTAATCCACGCTTTAGTTTTAAGTTTATATATTCGTCTTAGGTATGAGTTGAACCATACAGGGAATTGTGAAGATTTGATTATTTTTAATGGAATAAATTCACGTATAATTCCATACAGAGTATCATACAACAGTTGAACAGACGTTTCGGCTGAAGCATCTTTAAGTAAATTATCCCAATCAATATTTAACAATTTTTGATTAATCATAGTATAATCAGCATTTCTAAAGCAGTATTTTGATGTTATTAATTTCGGTAAGAACACAAGGTACAAGAGGAAAGAAGCAGGAATTAAGACCGATTCTGTTATAGAAGTCATAAATAAATCTAAGAATCTATTTTTAATATTTTTAATGAAGTTAAATTGCATAAGTCCCATTAAATGCATATAGTTGACTAGTATTTTCGAGTGTTCAGGTGAGCTGTCTGAGATAATTGGTTTCATTCGAGTATTATCTATAGATTATAGTGGAGATCACGGCGGTTGAAGTCTCCTACTATTATTGTGTCTAATTCATTAACTGGTTCCAAGATAGCATGTAAAAATTCAAACAATGATAAATAGATATATTGATCGAGGTCGGGGGGAATATACACGGCGCAAATGATGTATTTATTATTACTTACGCTTAAGTTAAGTAAAACAAAATCAACGATGGGAGGAGGGCGAGGCGGGAGGTGCGAACGCATTGCGGCGGGGGGCGACAGCTGTGCTGCAGTGTACTCACGCGCCACGGCAATCAACACTCCGCCGCCATCTCCTCGCCCGCATGCCGTACGGTCCCTGTCCGAGCGAAATATCTTATATCTCGAATCGATAATTTCGTTGTCAAAGATGTCTGGATGCAACCAAGTCTCTGTTAACACGATAACGTCATAGTCATGTAGGATAATGTTCATAAATAACGTATGTAATTTTGTTCTGAGACCTCGGCAGTTTTGATAGTAAACAGAAAATTCATTTTTATTACTTCTAGCCATTTTTAACGTTTATAATTATATGAAATATTTATACATGAATACATTGATAATACTATTACGGAATATTGCTTGAAATCGTTGTTTAATGTTAAGTATAAGCATATGAATTTATTTTTAATGTACACTACGAGATACATATAATTTTGTAGTAATGAATAATATAATGAAAATAATATGAGTAGAGAACTCGACGAATAGATTTGAATAAAGTTATTTTTTTTTGTTTTTGTAAACAGATTTTGTATGATATTGGTTGTAAATGAATTTTCAATTATTAAATGAAGTGATGCGATTATATTATATAGGTTATTTATGTATTGTTTGATTATATGTAAACGGTCAGATAATTTGAAAAAGAGATGGTTTTTTTAGACTCCTTTACATAAAAGATATATCCTACTAATACAATATAACTAATAATTAACATAGTACTATTATTTTGTGAGTTTGTTGACGTCGCTATTATTCTTGATAACCAGGACAGGTGACACATCAGTTTTACGAACGAGAATAGTTCCGTGCTTACACCAAACATGTTTGTATTCGTACTTCTTAGCCATTTCCCTGCATATGCGAAATAATTGCTTATTTTTTAGAGTCAGATGTTCATTTATAAAGATATTTTGTCGTGTACCCATAATAGACAGATCCTCTGTGGTAATACTTTTCTTCGAGCGACACGAGTACAAAAAATTATCTCGCAAAATTTTGGTAGCAAACTTTACGATAATATTTTTGGGGCGATAATCCTTGGCGTCAGCATAGGGAACTCGATGCGCAGCCACAATGTCTTTGGTAGTTACTGACTGATTAACCATTGTTCCTAATTTGACAACTAACTGCACCAAGCTTTCGCCGCGCCGTTCTGGTATATTTGTAATTTCGACATTGCAGTCGCGCGCTTGCTGCTCCATGGAGGCAATTTTTTGTTCGAGTGTCAAAACCTATTCACTAAAATTATTGCAACTGTCGGAACGTTTTTCCAGACTTACTAATCGTTTTTCTAAATCTTTCTGACGTTCGTCACAAAAATTGATTGATTCCTCCATTTTTGAGAACCGAAGATTTATTTCATCCATAGATATTTTCAGTATATTATTGTCGGCGCGTAACCCTCTAATAGAATCGTTAATGTCAGTTAAAGTCTCGGAAATGTTTTTTAATTCTGATGACAATACCGATCGAACGGTGTTCATGATAGATGAAGTTATTAAGGTGTCAATTTTTTCATTCCAAGATTTAATATTATTTTCAATCTTTTGGTTGATAATTATCTCTATACGTTCCGAGTCAAGGTCACTTGGGCTTACGTATATAAGAATTGGCTTCACTAATTATCGAAGTTGATGGCGTATTGAGGTCCGGATTAGATGCACACTTAATTGCAGTAGGCGGTGTGCGTTGCAATGACATGTTGAATTAGTGCTATAAGGATGGCTTATAAACAAGTAGGTACTTCTCCACTACCGTACGCAACACAGCACAATGCCTAAAACTTAGAAATCACTTACGGCACTTGCACGCAAAACTACACTTTATTTACTTGCAAATAAGAATAAATGTCACACACATAATTTTTTTAATATTACGGAATTAACTTGTACGTGTCCACTCTCAACTGAATATCGGAGCTAACTGCTCACTACATATTATGCTCGGTCCTGCGCCGCGTTTATCTGTAGGCGATAAATTAAAAAAATACTGCTCTGATTTTTATGCTGTTTTCATCATTCGACAGCGTGGTGTTCGAAGAAGGTTTAAGTACATAATTTGTTAAATTTTTTTCTATATTTTTGTATATACGAACGATATTAATTGGAGATGTCGGAAAAAAATAAGCCGTCTGGGAGCTTTCAACGAAAACGCTATCTAAACCCTTTCAGATATAACAATACAATACAAAAAGTTCTTAAATTATTACAAAAAAACTCAAAAAGTAGTTATTATTGGATTTAGGTCTGAAAGTATAGATGTCACTTCTGGCGTACATCAGGGCTCCATACTTGGACCTCTCCTTTTTATCAGTGTTTTGTTAATTGTAAGTTTTTACTTTATGCTCATGATCTTAAATATTCAAGTCAACAAACCTCAATAATTGTGAGTTAATCCAACAGGACCTTAATAGATTATTTGATAATTGCAGAAAAAAATTATTAACATTGAGCCTACATAAATGTTATTCTATCAACTTTTCAAAAAAAAGGTATCGTATTGGCATCCTCTTTAAAAAAAGATACTAAATTACGAAATGATATAAAATGTCCAACGTAAATTTTTAAGATCCTTGATTTACAGATGCTTTGGCAATTACAATATGTCGTACGCAAATTTGATAGATCAGTATAAAATACTATCCCTTCAGTCAAGGCGCAAACTTCTTCAATGTATGTTTCTGCACGGCATTATACATAACAAATTTGATTGTACAGTATTGACCAACAAATTAAATTATGTTATTCCCAGAACACCCCATATCCGAGGACTGTGTAATCGTAAACTTTTTGCAACTGGTAAATTTCATACTAGTGCTGGAATAAGATCACCTCTGCATGAATTAGTTGACAATTACAACAAAGAATTTATTAGTGTTGATATTTTCCATTTATCCACAGCCAGTTCAAGTGCAAAATTAAGAAAATACTGGTTAATTTTTGATTTATATACATACATACTTTTAAATATTGTATATTTTTATGCATTAATTTTTTAATTATTTTTTTACTTCTAAGTCTTTTATAGTTGTAATATTCTGTGTGGTTTGTGTTTTTTTTAGTAAAGTTTTCATTCATTCATTCATAAATACCTCCTAAACATCATAAGTACTTTAGGTTAATATCATTGTAAGTATAGTAATTATTTAGTGTACATTTGTGTAGATAATTATTTCTTTTGTTTTCTTTTTTATGTTTATTAGTTGTTTGATTTTTATAAATTTAATTTACTCCAACTAGCCATAAAATTAAGAACATTGTTCATTTCTCTTTAGTTTCAATTAGTAATACAAATAACTTTTTTTCTATGCATCTAACATTGAATACCTCAAAATTTTACATTGTAAGAAGTGGATAGCGTATCTGACTACAATTCTATTAGACTTATGTGTTATTTCTAATATAATATTTATAATATAAATTTTTAATAAATCTTTATTTGGCAATTTATTAATACCAATACTTCTTAATCATTTTATTATGAAATTGATTAATTTTTTCAGTCTCTATAAACAAAAACTCACTCTTTCACTTACTTCAGTACCTACTCGTATATAGTGTTGTACTGTTGATTCAGGTTGAATGGTTTCATCGGGGTTTTTGGATTTGGCTTAACGTCTTAGCTCATATTTTCGATGTTTTGAATAAATAAGTGATAGTAAACGCCTAATTTAACATATCGTATCCAAGACATAATTTTTAATAAATTTATTCTTTGTTTTGAAAAGTATGATATTGTACCCACTAGACGCGAGGCCTCACTTGAGAGGATCACATCATGTACAAAAATTAAGGTTGTCCAGTTTAACTCCCAGAAAACTTAAGTTTGTGTGTTTATAACTAACAAAAACCATTTGTTGTATCACCGCTTTTCGACAACACTTCCCTCAATACATCACTTAGTATCATAATATTAGGTTTCA
The DNA here is from genome assembly GCF_905404315.1 of Leptidea sinapis. Classification (NCBI taxonomy): domain Eukaryota; kingdom Metazoa; phylum Arthropoda; class Insecta; order Lepidoptera; family Pieridae; genus Leptidea; species Leptidea sinapis. The sequence goes on along the minus strand of NC_066286.1, from coordinate 228,275 downwards.
AAATCGATTGCCAATTCCGCGGTCATCTGGAGGGCAAAGCCGTATTGGCTTCGAAGAACCTGGGCGTCTTAAATAAATTACGGCAATACTTCATCTTCTTTAATTATGGAGTATTGTTGTCATCTCTGGTCTGGGGCACCCTGGTATCAGCTCAATCATTTGACTACGTGCGACGTAGAGCTGCTTCAACTGACAGGAAACCAGTGCTCTGTAAATGACAAGATCACCTAGCGTTGCGATTAGGCGTCAACAGGTCAAAATCGACCAGTGCCATTTGGCACTAGATCTTTAATCAAGTTTTGTTTATAAAATAGTTTATTTTGCATGGTCTTATAGCTTGTTTCAATAGCTTTCTTAAATGTCTTTTCATTACATTCTAATAATAAACAATCTATTAATGCACGTAAAATAAATGCGCTAAAATATACGCTGCGGCGCGGGGCACTTGCCGATCGTGGATGGTTAATTGTATGTTCCTCTACCGCATTCATCACCGGCAGTGTCCCAAACCTACTGACCTGATTTCTGACGCTAAATTCCACCTTCGCAGAACGCGCTACATATTAGGATATCATTCCTACCTTCTCGCGATCCCCTACAGTGCAGTTTCAAGGAATTTTACTTCCACATACAACTAAGCTATGGAATGAACTTCGTTGTGCAGTGTTTAATGGACGTAACGACATGGGTACCTTCAAAAGAAGCATGTACACCATTCTAAAAGGCCGGTAACGCTCCTATGATTCTTCTAAAGTTAAGTGTTCCAGTTAACATTAGGACCCGTAAGCACTTTTGTATTCCACTTCCTTCAAAAAATAACAAAATAAAATGATTCGAGAATCTTCTCCTGTTTTAAAGTTGGTCATAAATACATTTACATTAAACGGTTACTATAATAACTATAGCAAGGGAATTTGTGTTGTCCACGGCAAAATCATCTTTAATATGAAAATTTTCATTATTTTCAGGCACTCTAGGAAACTTCTTAATTGGTTTACTATTCGTATGGCCGTCATATACCCTTAATTTGTACACGTCAAAGAATACAACACTGCTATCAAAACCCATGACTGAAATTGAAGGTTCATTGTTAGGGTCGCTGCCGTGTTTAGGAGCATTGTTTGGAACTGTGTTAAGCGGGATTATAATCAATGGTTTTGGAAGAAAAATAGGAGGGATAGCAATTGCCATGCCATACATTGTAAGTATTAAAATCAGACATCTATTAATACATAATTATGTACCAAGAATACTGGCAGCAATTTTGCCACGGATCAGTTTATCTATCAAACTCAAAAGTTATTGTAATAAAAAAAACTACGCTTAAAAAACCGACTTCAAAAACTGAAAAGTATCAAATAACTAAAAATTAAATTTAATAGACCTTTACCTTTAATATTAATAAAATGCTATTATTTATATGTGCTACGTATTGATAGTTTGTAAGTCGGTGCCAAGCCCTAAACAAAACAAAATTTAATATTATAAACAGCTTACTTATTGTAATTATTAAGGTTGTCTGGCCAGGCGTGTCTGTCCGCTTGGGTTGTTTTGTTCTAGAATCTAGACGAAGCTATCCCGCTCAAAGTCACGCGTGGCGAGTGTAGGTACTTACTACATTTACATTTGACTTTGCACCGACTTCAAAGCTATCAATATGTAGCACATACAAGTAATAGTATTTTATTAATATTAAAGGTAAAGGTGTATTAAATTAAATGTTTAGTTATTTGATACTTTTTAGTTTTTGAAGTCGGTTTTTTTAAACGTAGTTTTTTTTTTTTTTACTTTTTAGTGTCCAACTGAATGAAATCTCCTTAAAAAAGCCGTACACAAAAAACAATTATATCGTCGAGGTAAACGAAAATTTAAAAAAAAATGTTCACAAAATTAAAATTACTGGGCCAAACTATATAAAAATAAAATTTTTATGGGACCAAATGGTAAAAAATTACATAAATCAGATCATAAATCTCAGAGTAATCGGTGTACATACATAAAAAAATACTAATCTGTTAAAAAATTAAACTTATTAATGTTTGATGACACTTTAAGTAAGTTGAAACCATTTAGTATTTTGTGTTGCATCATTTTGTAAAGATTGGATTATTTATTTGTAAAATAATGACACTGTCAGTTAATTAAGGCTGAGGACCTAGTCAATGTCCTTAAGGTATCGAGCAGAGGCTACCTCTCCTTTGCGATTGGCAATGACTTTATTAAAAAAAAAATATTGAATTAGACGTTACTTTGCGGAAATCCATAATTATACAAATTATTTAAGTTTTCTTTAGTATTTTCTTATGTGTCTCTTCCGGGGGTAATACGTCACAATAGCCGACCAATCACAGCGCGTCATTTCATGGGACGAGGGTATAAGAGAGCGGCTTCCAGCTCATTTGATTCATCCCACAAGCACACAGCCGGTCCGAGGTTCGAGTCTCCTTAGGAGACGCCCCACGACTGTTGTTGCGTAGTCTTTGTGGCCTCCACGGCCCTTGTCCTATGTCGCTGTAAAATCCTGGCTAACAGCATAGAGGAGTTTTTAGCTAGTATGGGGTGTCCGCTTACGCGGACACTCGAGTCCGACATATTACGCCCCGTTACGGGGCGTAAATACGTAACTGTATTTCCTCCTCACAAAAAAAAGATCATTTGATTCAGTCTGGTGCCAGATTTTGGCGAGACAACAAGTCCTGAGGATGCCTTGTGTAGAAGCGAAACACGTGTCGAATTGTTTTTAAAAACAAATTTTGGCGGAATTAACACTAAAGAAAACTTAAATCATTTGTATAATGACTTTATTGCCACTAGTTCTGATTAAGTTTAACTTTGCCGAAGTGCCGCAAAATTATAAAATGTATATTAATATATCCAGAATTGTAGTTTTTAGACTTAAAGGAATTAATGTGTCTAGTAAATAGTAAAAAAATTTTCTTGAAATTTCAGGCATCATGGCTAATGATAGATTTGAGCTCTTCAGCCATAGTCGTGCTGATCGCAAGGTTCCTTGCTGGAATTTCGTGCGGCGCTACTGTTGTTCATGCTCCGATATTCATATCTGAAGTTGCTGATGAATCAGTGCGTGGATTATTAGCGAGTGGTAATATAATAATTTTGGAAAGAATGGCCTTACCGTGGCGTACTGTGAGGATAAACTCATAGAAATAGTCAGAATATTAGAACATTACCTTAATTTATACTTTTATTGGCGTTTTTTCTGATACATTTTTTCATATCTAAATATTCCCTGAAAAATTTAATTTAAGTTTTTAATGTTGTGATAATACTCGTAAATCATTAAAAACCCCGAAATATCTATAGGAATAAAAAGAACAGTCTATATAACACGTGTATACTCCCATGTCTAACATAGTGATGTCAAACTTGGGCTCTAAAATTCAAAAACGCACACAAGCTCTGTCAAAAGCAAAAGTGGAAATGGACTGGACACATTCTGAGGGCAAAGAAAGAGAAATGGACAAAAACCTTTACAGAATGGTATCCAAGAGACGGAAAACGAAGGAAAGGTTAGATTAGAAGGTGGGTGGACGATTTTAAAAGGATTGCAGGACCGGACTGGATGAGAGTAGCCAGATACCGAATAAGGTGGAAGTCTTTAGAGGAGGCCTTTGTCAAGAGACAAATTACTAGTTAAGATAATTTAAGTTTTATTTATAAGAAAAATTAAGTCACTAGTAATAATAAAGGCTATTTTATTTATTTTATTTTATAATACTCGTAGCTGTTAATAAAATAACTTTTCTCTTATTAACTACTAGCAAGTGGGAGGAAATTAAGAAGTCTTTCTTGTAACTGACTTACTGCACTGTTACTATTCTTTTGGTAAATGTCATCCCTATCATATTGTATAGTAGGAGATTCATACAAGTCATTTTAAGAGTTTGATTTATCACATAATTTTTCTCTTACTGAGGGCCTACCATCAACTTTTAATAAGCAATGCAAATCCGATGCAATTTTAGGTACCTAAACTGAATCACTAAAATTCGTACCATGGCGTACCTTTTAACTGAATGGCGTTTGGATCGCTTATGAAGAATGAACGAAATAAAATTGCGTTTCGAAACCTAAAAGATATGATTTTAGCGGTTTTTTTGCGCAGAAAAATACTAAAAATACATTTTAAAATTTCGCAATTGCGTCAAATTATACACTATTAAGCCCTTTTTTATACGTATTAAATAATAGTAATATAAATAAATATAGTTTTTTGAATTACAAATTAAATATTTGCTTATGTGTTTTCGTAAAAATAACGAGTTATGAACGAACCTCCATTAATTTTTGATTTGACAGGACCACAGATTATTTGTTGTAATTCGTTCTTGCAAACAGGCTATAGCCTATACCTCATCTTTAGTATTTTCATTTTTGGTATTTATTTTCAGTATTTTGTTTTACCAAAAAGTCCAATAAAGTATTCTCATCTCATCTATAATCAATAAAAATTTTCTTTTGTATGTTTTCACTATTTTTTAAAAGTTACTAACAACACGATTCACTTTCCTCTAAGGAAGTAGCAACTTTTTTCGAATCGGTCACTTTGACAAATAAGCTATCCAGTTTAGGTTGAAATAACACCTCATGGTACGAATGAATGAACGAACTAAATCAGTTTGTGATTCAGTCGATATCATTTTTGACATTCAATTGACATCATTGCGATTTAATCATTTGATTTGACGTCAACCTAAATTAGATAGCTCTAATCACTTCGTGGTACGAAATAGCAGAGCAGTTCATTTTAGGTTGTCAATTGAATCGCAATAAGAGTTCATGGTAGGCTCGCTGTTCATTCATTCTCATTTACATCTGTCATTTCATTATGTGGACTGTGAAATAATGGTTTTTCTTAATCTATTATGTTTATATCGCTATCATCCTTAATATTCCACTATGATAATATTTCTTGTTTTATTTATACTTTTACCCTTCGAATTGTACGCAACCTTCAATTTTTAGGCTATCCAAATAGTTCGTTCGTAATCGTTCTTTAGCTATGTGATGTATCAGTTATTATATTTGAAAATAACTGATATATCATTTCCGGTCCTATTACAATATGTAAGGGGTGGAAGTATTGGACATCTCTCAAGTTTTGTTGTATTTGCTTTCCATTCTCTTCAATATCTTTCAAAGCAGAAAATAAGATATTATAATATGTTCCTATAGCAGTTCAAATAATAATTTGTTTCTTTAAAACTAATGGCTATCTTTGATTTTATACATGGCGGTGGCATCTAGATTGCAAATTCATGCTTTTCATTTAAGCAGCATTTCTTTAATAAAATTAATTATAGCCTTTTTTTGCAGCCATAGCCTTCTTCTACTGTTTTGGAGTGCTGGTATCATACATTTTCGGATGGGTACTCACATTCAGATATATTGTGTGGATGAACATTCTATTTTGTATTTTATACGTGGCCTTATTACTGTCAATCATGGAGAGTCCTGTGTTCTTGTTGAAGAAACGAGGACCAGAGGTAAAACTTGTTCAGGTCAAACATAATTTGTACAGAAATATGATATTCTCTGAATGGCCGTCTCTAAGACACACGTCCTTACTTACTGGTAAACTTCTTTGTATACCATAGTGAAAAGAGAATTTCCACGAATTCGCGCATGCAATTTTTTTTTGGGTTACTAGCATAGAAAGGAATACGTAAAAAACTAATAATGATCCATAAATTATATTAAATGTAGAAATCGGATTCTATCCTTAAATTGAACCAGACCTATAGTCATTCCAAATTAAAATTTGATTTCACACTTTTTTATACAGTCACGATCTATTAATGCATCTATTAAGTTGCAGATTGAATTTTGCTAATAGACACTTTAAAATGTGCTGTAAGTATTAAAAATTATTATAATTTGTTATGTTTTAAAGTGATAACCCTCACTTCTAGGATTAATACGCAAATAAAATGAGAGTTGAACAAAGCATCTTATGACGATATGTCACTCGAAGGGTTAGCTCAGTTGGTTAGAGCACCGGCTTGGAACGCCGGAGGTCGTTGGTTCGATTCCCGTATCGTTCATAAAATGTTTTTCAAATTTTATTAATATAATTATTCATATCATATAACATTTTTTGTGAGAAGTGAAGCACCGAATTGAAAAAATCTTGTTTTTGACTTGATACAATCCAATATCGATTGGAGATTTGTAACAGGTTTATCATACATGTATTATCTTCAATGGTGGCATGTATTGAAATTTTATTACTTTGTTATTATAATGAGTTCTTAACTATTTTAAATCAGCTTTTATATAGACAGAGTTCAGTCTACATGGGCCTGGGCTCTCAGTGGAACGATAAGAAACTTTTTCGAAAAAGAAAATAATGACAATTAATACATTTTATATGATCTTAAATACTCGTAGTTTAACTATTACTAGGAAATATTTTACAAACAGAGAATTTGCTTTACAGAAAAATATTTAAAAGAAGCTATATATTGAAAATTTACAAGAAAATCTAATATGCCTTATTTTAGGGACCTTTTAAGGGTATCATGTTGATTTTTTTTTCATGCCATAATTGTTTTTAAGAGATAACGCCGCAGAAGATAATATCTTAGTTTGTCTTCATAATTGATGCTTAGCATTTTTTCATGACAATAAGGGACAAGACGAGCAAGACGCTCAACTGATGGTAATTGACACGCCCTGTCCATTACAATGTAGTACCGCTCAGGACTCTTGAATAATCCAAAAATTCTCAGCGGCACTACAACTGTGATCGTCATCTTGAGACATAAGATGTTAAGTTTCATTTGCCCAGTGATTTGAATAAATAAAGAATAAAAATTATATATTTTGAAAACATCAATAGTCGCTCAATATTTTTTTAATTTTAAAATTTTTAATTTAGTTTGGTTAAAGAAAACTGTGGCAAAAAATTTATTGCTCTATAGTAATTTAACTTTTACAATATTCATAATTACTTTGGTTTTTGGTCTTCTTTGCCTGGTCATGCTCCCGTAGTCGACTTGAACCGACATTACCCGAACAAGCATTACATAGCCGTAGATGTTTTCACCATAAAATATTTGCCTTTTTTTTCTCCATCTCTGGATATTCATTAAGTAGTGGTTTTTTTTCATGTCATTTGTTCTCAATGCTGGATTGATACTTTAGATTTACCTAAAATCTGTGTTAGTACAGTTAACAGAACCGACGATAAAAATTACTAATGTTCTATTTGTGTGTCTTTAGGCAGCTCGTGAATCAATCGCCTATTACAAAGGCTTGTCTTCCAACTCAAAGGAAGTCACAGATGCACTGGCAAGGCTTAAACAAGAAATAATGCCTGCTGTGGAACTTATTGCAATATGTGGTAAGACTGTAACATTAGGGAATTCATTTTACACAGTATATGTTAAACTTAAGGAACAGAAAAAGATGAAGAGAGATGAACGTCGCTTAGAGAGGTTAGACGTTTTTTGAAATACCGAAGGCAACACGTGGCCAATCCAATAGACAGAGTGGCCATCCTAAATGCAAGGAACCTTCTGAAAACATTTATGATAGTGATAGATAAGAATAGATGGCAGCCGTGCATTAGGGCTGAGTTTACTATCACCAACCATGACCATAACTAATGATGGATACGACCAAGAAGACGGTGAAAGAAAATGCAGTTTTCGTGTATGCCCTGAGACTTCTTAGCAGTTTATAACTGTTGTTAGAAGTACTTTATCAACTCAACCATAGTCTACTAAATATCTTGTTTTTTCTTTTCACGATTGACATCCTAGAGCTAATAGAAAAACAAAAAATTTGCCGGCCTGTTGATGGTTTATAACTCTGACTTGAACGATATGAAAATTTCTATGATAGTCCATCTTATGGAGTATATTTTAGAATTAAATTCTCTGTTGTCTAAATTACATTGTGAGTTTAGTTTAAGGCTGCCAGTCCACCAGAGCGGAGCGAGGCAGCGGAGCCGAGAAACGGAGAAATATTAACCAATAGGATTGCACAAAATCTCCGCTCCTCTTAAGTGGACAGGGACTTGCGAGCTAGTTTAAAATTTCATATAAAACCGGTATGCGGAGCGGGGAAACGGAGCGGGGAAACGTGCGGGGATGCGGAGCGGGGAAACGGAGCGGGGAAACGTGCGGGGATGCGGAGCGGGGAAGCGAGTGCGGGCGCGGGCGCACTTTGCGCCGGCAGTGTGCCGCCGTATTCCGACCAGTGCGTATGTGACCGAAGATAATGGATGAAAAACTTATTGAAAGTGTGAAAAAGTTTCCGTGCATTTGGAACACATCTTCAGAATTTTACAAATGCAACGAAACAAAAGATGCTGCGTGGGACCAAATTATCATTGAAACAAACATATCGGATGGTAAATAATATGTATCTTTATTCTATAATACCTTCTAGTAGGTACATATTGATATCTTTTTTTTTATTTAACAAAATAGCCTATATAATGTAATAGCCTAAATAGTTAAATAATGTCCGCAGCTGGCCAAATTATCTATATCTGTCTCACATCACTGACTATTATAGATTCTTTTCAAAATTCGAGTATCTTGCCATGGTACCTTCCCCTGATTATTAAAGTATGAACAATACATTTCACGAACTTGATAACCATCGTTACTAGAATGTTGTGTTTCTATAATATCACCAACTGATAATAATGATTGCTCCATGTTATTTTCAATATTGTTTATATAATTAGGTTGTCTTTGAATTAAATAATTGTGCAAAACACATGTTGCTTTTATTACCTTGTCAACTGTTTCTATTTTGCATTCAAAATCTTTATGATACACGTACCACTTTCTCGTCAATACACCGAAAGTTGCCTCAACAATACGACGTGCTCTTGATAATCGGTAATTAAAAATTTTTTTTTCTGCGTTAAGTCCATCACGTGGGTAAGGCCTCATAAAATTTTCCATTAATGGAAAAGCTTCGTCTCCTATAAATACGAACGGCATTTTTGCTCCACCTTGATAAAATGGTACCGGCTGAGGTAAATTCAATCTCTTTTCTTTTAGACTCTTTCCGAAAATGCTGTTATCAAAAATTCCTGCATCAGAAAATCTTCCCATAGATCCCACATCAGCCATTATGATTTTCCTTTTGGCATCAGCTAAACACATCAATACTACAGAAAATCTCTTTTTGTAGTTGAAAATCGAGGACCCGGTTTTCGAGGGAGCCTTGATATATACGTGCTTGCCATCAAGAGCACCTATACAATTTTTAAATTGCCATAGTTCATCAAAATCTTTTGCGATTTCTTTCCAGTCGTTTTCTGTTGGTTGTGACATGACAAGAGGTTGCAATATATTCCATAAAGCATCACAAACCTCCTCAACAATTCTTGATACACTTTTCAATCCAATTCTAAAATTCTCTCCCATCGTTGTAAATGACTGGCCGGTTGCTAAATACCTAAAAAAAAACGTATTTAATTGTACTTCGCGTAAGTGATGTAATATTTTTGTCATAAATAGACCATGTAATACATTTTTGTGTTTGTTGATTGTTTCAGTTACAACTGCCAAGTCGCGATGGAAACAACTGAGAGATAACCATCGGGATGCCTTAAAAAGACAAAATGCAACAAGGAGTGGACAGGCTAGAAAACAACGAAAAGAATGGAAATATCAAAAAGCCATGTCATTTTTATTGCCTTACATGAGTAACAGAGACCGGTCAACAAATTTTACGCACCTGGACCACTCAGTAAGCGAAACTTCAAATCCGCCAAATACCATTGAAGAGAGTTCACGGGAATCATGCAATTTTTTGCCATCAAATTCAAATAATCTTCCTTCTGCCGATGATCCTAAGAATCCAACAGCTTCGGAATCTCTTCCATCAACATCCAAAAAAAGAAAGAACGATGAAATTCTAGATTATTTAAAAAAAAATCAAGAACGCCGCGAAGTGTTGGAACGAGAACGGATAGAACTTAAAAACATGATGTCAGCCAGTGATAAATACGATGAAATAGACTTATTTTTTTTAAATTTGGCTGCATCGACAAAAAAGCTGCCGTATTATTTTCAACTTCAAATTAAAAAAACCTGCTTTAATGCGGTAATGTCAGCTGAAGAAAGTAATCTTCAACATAGTTGGTATTCTCCGAATAATTATGGTTATTCTACAGGCTCAACACCTACATCAGATAACATCAACACTAGTATCGATACTCCTAGTGCTTCAGATAATACCAACACTAGTGTCAATATTCCTAGTGCTTCAGATAATATTAACACTAGTATCATTAATCCTAGCGCTTTACAAATTCCAACAACCCAGGATATTGAAACATCTGCAGCAGAGCCAACAGAACCCAATGAAAATGCGGTCAATTTTGAGACAGATTACGATTTTTAAATTAATATAACATGGCTTCTATAACTGTATGCAAAAATAAAAGTTACTTTGATTTAAAATGTGTACTTACTTTAAACACACCGCTAATCTTTCACGGCTACTAATTGAATTTCTGTAATTTGTGTCTTGTTTCCGAATATATGGTTCAATCAGGGAGTGAAGTTCATAAAAAGTACATCTTGAAACTCTATAAGAATTTTCGAAAGTTTCTTCATCAGCTGTTTGGAAAAAAGTAAAATATTCACTGTGTTCTGAACGATGTTTGATATGATTTCTTAACCAAAATCTATGTTTCCTCATAGAATTGTTCAAATGGTATATGGTAAGTATTTCGGCTTCTTCTGACTCCAACTCTTCTTCCTCAAGCAATGTAAGGTAATAATGTTTAACTTTTTCGATGGCATGTCTGCTATCACTGACATTTCGCGTAGAATTAAACCAATCGCCCCACGCCGGGAGCTCGAAATCACTCGTCGCGTACTTGCTGCCTAGCTCCGCATATTGAAAAACACAGCAACTCCGCTCCGCATTACTTCCTCACTCCGCTCCGCAGCCTCGCTCCGCTCCGGTGGACAGTCACAGTACGCAACTCCACTCCGCATTAGTCCGTTTCTCGGCTCCGCTGCCTCGCTCCGCTCTGGTGGACTGGCAGCCTAAGTGTTACTATTGACAGGCGTATATATGTCACAAACAACTGGCATCAAAGTTTCTAAGGAATGAAAGTAAACATATAGATTACTAATTATAAAACAATAAAATTTCAGATACTGATGAACTGGAAAAGGAAAAACTCAATGACGACAATGGAGTAGAGCAGGAGAAAATGCCGCCATACAAAATACTTTGTAAGTAGCACACTTCGCATAAAGAATAACTCTATGAACTCAAATCAACTGATTCTATATTATGAACTCATTTATTTCGGAAGTAACATATACAAAATTACATTTTATACTCACCCCTCCGAAAGGAACCGTTGCTGGTTTTGTTAGAGATATAGTAAAATAGTTAATATACAAACAGCAAGTGACAGCCGATAAATAAAACAAATAATTAACTAACTACACACAGTAACTGAGCAAATCTTCATCGTGTGTGTGCGTGTTTGTTTGCGTGTTTTATATTTATGGACTTTTGTCAAGATAGTGCCTTAAAAATAATTGTTGTTTCCGTATAGGAAGGAAGATGGAAGTCTTCTTTAAATTTATAGTCTTTTCCTGGAGCTGGTACTAGCTCTGTTCTTATAATACGCATCACGGGTTTGATGGTTCATTTATAAGACCTATGCAATTATAATATTGCGAAAATGCCAACATGCATCTAAAAATAACCGCATTTACTTCGAAATTTATTCATATTCTTGAACTCAAAATTTTGCGTGGTGGTCACTTTAAATTTCACTAATGATATCAAATTCGTTTTCTGAAATTAAGAGTAGGTTGGAAATTTAATCCATATGATTGACGTCGTATTAAGATTGCATGGTGGCCATCTTGGAAGTTAAACCTCTCCTATCGTGACATATATATATATCATCCTATATAGAGTGAATGAGGCAATTGCTAGGGTTGTCAATCGATTGGCAATAATAATAGTTGTTTTAATATTATCTCGCAGCGCAAATACAATTTCGATCCCAATACAGTCGAAATCAACTAATATTTTTTTAATTTTAGGATTCACGAAAATTAGGTGTAATCAACTAATATATTCTGGTTTTATGATTTACGAAAATTATATATTATATTTCAACAAATTTTACATAAAATTTGAAGTTTTCTTTTGGATGTAAAGTAAAGTTAGTATTTATTCATGATAAGTAACATAATGTCGCGTAGCCACGCTTCGGCGTACATGACGAGAGTTGTCAAACTTCATGTCATGCAGCGACGCACATGACGAGAGTCATCAAACTTCAAGACTGTGATAATTACAACAGCTCCGTCAGCAATACTCATAGCTCAGTGGAAAAGTGTTTACTATGCTGAAGACTCCGGTTCGATACACCTACCAGTGTATGAAATTTTTTGGGTTTCGTAAAGTTAATGGAAATTTCTACTCGAAAGTGTTTATAGAAAAGAAGGAAGAAACGAAGAAGTGGTGAAAAGTGGAAAGTGACCCAGGAGAAGAAGAAGATAGAAGACAACTAGTGTTCAGTGAAGTGGAAGGTCTCACAAGGCCGACAAGACGAACAGCGTCAGACTGGCGAAGTGCAAGTTCAGAAAGAGTGAACGCAAATGAAGACTCGGAAGATAAGCGGAGTATTATTTCCAATCCCTGACCCACTCTCGCGTCAATAATATATACGCATAATAAATTTAACAAGATAAAAATATGATGTCAGGAAAAGGACACCCACTCAGCATTATTGTCGTTGAGACTAGGATTTTTGATAGGACCCATAGACAACACGGTTCCTTTCGTAATAAAGTCTTAATGTATGATATTTTTAATACAGATTTTATTGATTTCAGTTTTGTCGCCAGCGCCGAGACGAGGTTTTATAATTGTTGCGTTGACAGTCTCAGTGCAGGTAAACGGAAGCTCTTTGATATCAGCTTAGCGATGATATTATTGAATCCATCGAGATATAATAATCCTAGATGCACAATTCCATACTAAAGTTTCTCTTCAAGCTTTCTTTTTTATTAATATTTACGATATAAACACTTACCCCCTTAACGTCAATGGACAAAGCTATTTAGAAGAGCAATAAGGAAAATTTATATTCGCGCTCTTCTTTACGAATCAATAAATATTAGACGAAACAATTTTGACTGAATTTACACTTACAAATAATGTGATGGTAAAAATAATTATGTTTCCTTTTATTTACAGATCTTGATGGGAATGGTAGCAGTGCAAGTTTACGCCAAAACCATATTCGCTCAAGCAGCACCAAACTTGTCGCCACATCTTTGTTCGGTTCTGTTCGCTCTTGTCTTATTCAGTGGGTCCCTGTTTTGTGGGTTCCTCTCCGATAGATTCGGTCGTAAAGTGAGTTTTGAGTTTTTTTTATTAATTTTTATATAATAATTTTATATAATAATAATAATAATAATAATAATAATAATAATAATAATAATAATAATAATAATAATAATAATAATAATAATAATAATAATAATAATAATAATAATAATAATAATAATAATAATAATAATAATAATAATAATAATAATAATAATAATAATAATAATAATAATAATAATAATAATAATAATAATAATAATAATAATAATAATAATAATAATAATAATAATAATAATAATAATAATAATAATAATAATAATAATAATAATAATAATAATAATAATAATAATAATAATAATAATAATAATAATAATAATAATAATAATAATAATAATAATAATAATAATAATAATAATAATAATAATAATAATAATAATAATAATAATAATAATAATAATAATAATAATAATAATAATAATAATAATAATAATAATAATAATAATAATAATAATAATAATAATAATAATAATAATAATAATAATAATAATAATAATAATAATAATAATAATAATAATAATAATAATAATAATAATAATAATAATAATAATAATAATAATAATAATAATAATAATAATAATAATAATAATAATAATAATAATAGTAATAATTATTATTATTTGCGAAAAACTGCTTCCAAATTTTTTACAATTACGTACGCCGCTCCTGTTGCATTTCATCGCAATTAAAAGCAAAATTTCACATTTCTGGGTCACAGGTCTGCTACATAGTAATCATTCTTTTTCAAGATAATCCAATAATATTTCTGAACAACACCAAAATAACGTTTACACGTTTGTCTGACGTGAGGTCCTACTACTGTGAATCGTTAAGGAGTTCAACAGTTCAATATTCGACTTCCATAATTACTTTACAGAACGACGTGATGGTAGGTGACTCAAATATCCGGATAGCATAAAAAAGATTCGACCGACTATCTTTAATTTACTCCCATGAATTGAAGAGTTCCGTTATTTTGTCAAAGATCAATATTATATTATTATCTGTTGTTTTTGAATAGTGTTTTTGAAGTCTGTTGTTTTTTTTTTTTTTATCTTCAGCCACTTCTCATCACATCTTCAGCCATTGTAGGCGTGTGTTTATTTGGTATGGGCGTTATAACTCACACAAATCTGGTCCCAGCCATACTCACAGCCGTTCTGATGCTGATATTCTGTTTCGCATTCATGATGGGAGCAGGAAGTGTGCCATATGTTCTGTTGGCTGAACTCTTCATGTCTGACGTAAGTTAATGTTATTTTAATGTTTTATATAGTACTTAAATCTGTAGGAATATTGTGGACCTTATACAAACTTACTATTATTGCTTTTAAGATGAGTGTGTATGGTATCCTATTCTCCAGCTTGCAATGGCTTAATACTCTAGTTAAATATGTTTAGATTATTTGGTGACGTCATAGTAAAACTTGCACATGCTTTGAGACTTTGATATCATTTCCGACCCTAGTCGAATAGGTCGCCGTTTCGATTTGCCAGAAAGTAAACCTGTTCAAATTCGTAGTTGTCTCCAGGCCATATTTATATGTTTAGCTTAATTATTTCGCTATCATCCTCAAGATCTACTTGAATGCTACGATGAAATTCCTTATATTCTCCCCTTGTTGTCTATTTTCTTCGTAGCACACATTCATGTCAATCCTGTAGGTACCAATATAGATCACCATCTCTTTCCACCGGGTAACTAAGACAAATTTTAATTGAGCTTCCGATCATGCCATCTACTCAATCTACGATCATAGCACTATAGCATTATATTAGCAAAATATTGGAAGTAAATGCAAAGCCATCGATCTTATAAACAAAAGACGCCCAATTAAGGCTAACAGCTGTTAGATACTACATAAGAATTTAGATCATATAAAAGATCCACAGTACCCATTCGGCCTTACAAATAAAATTTGGCAAAAAGTTATACCTATGAATAAACAAAGAATATGCAAAATGTATTCTCAGAGGGCAATGGAGAGGGCTATGCTCGGAGATATATTCCCTGCGAGATCGAATAAGAAATGAGGAGATCCGTAGGAGAACCAAAGTTAGCGACATAGTCCTAATGATTGTGAAACTGAAGTGGCAGTGGGCAGGGCACATAGTTCAACGGACAGATGGCCGTTGGGGCAGTTAAGTCCTCGAATGGCGACTACGTACCGGTAGACGCAATATTGGTAGGCATTCCACAAGATGGACCGACAATCTAGTCAAGATCGCCGAAATACGTTGGATGAGGGCAGCGCAGGACCGATCGCCGTAAATCTTTGGGGGAGGCCTTTGTCCAGCAGTGAACGTCTTCCGTCTGATAATGATGATGATGCAAAATATTGACTACATCGCTGACAACACTGTGAATGTCAAGCAGCCTTGCAAATAAAAGCACGAAACGTTATACGTCCGACTAAACCAATCCTAAACAAAATAACTTTTTGTAAGCTGTTAACATATTCAAGATTTAGTCTCAGGTATAATTTTATACCAAGTTTATTTATAAGGCCGATTAGGTACTAATTTGTTATGATTGTTACTAGACCAATTATGATATATTATTGTAATTAGAAGCTGTCTAAATAATATAAACCTGTGCCCACTTTTACCTCCCTTATTTGCATTGCATAAGTATTAGGTAATTTCGAATCCGTATTTCAAGGCGCGTGGACGCATAATCAATGATTAAGTTTATTTATTATTGTCACGTCCATCGACAATCATATGAATACTGTTAAAAAATATCCCCATACGGATTTAAGTGTAATGTATAATTTTATTGTATAATGCATGAGTTTAAAATTGTTTTTCCAGGTTCAAAGCTTAGCGTCTATGATACTCATGAATCTGATGTGGATTGTCAACTTTTTCACAGTTGGAATATTTCCCTTTATGATCAAAATCTTCGGCATGCATGGATCCTTTTATATATTCGCTTTGTTTGGGATAATCAATGTACTGGTTGGAATATTCCTAGTGCCAGAAACTAAAGGACTCACGAAGGGAGAAATACAAGAACTACTATTAGGAAGGCGGAAGACGATGCGATAACTTACTAACCCAATCGTAAGAGTTAAGAATTTTGTTTAATTAGCTTCGCTTGAGATTTTTGAGGGCCACTGGAAGCTAAGAATATTCGTGTTACTATTTCATGATAGTTTCAAGAAAAGGCCAATGAAGACAAGCTTTTAATTTGCGTTCAGCTATGTTGTGTTCAGATAAGAATATTAAACTGCCTGAATTCAATACAATTAATTAATAATAAGGTAATAATAATAGCCTCAATCAGGCTACTGGAAACCCAACGCTGGTAGCTCTTTTGGTCAACGGATCACTCAGCTATCGTACGCAAAAATGCTGCTAGTATTATTGGTACGTTTCACCGTAGTAATAGTTTTAATTTTATGTAATGATAGTATTGTAAATATAGTTATAAGATTTGTTCTGTTTGAATAAATGATATTTTAGAGTCTTAGCAACTTAATTAATCGTCTTTATAGCAACATATAGTCATTAGATACATAATAGCTTTAAGGATAAATGTATACACTTCTATAATAAAGTCCCAGCCACTGTTTAGGCATTATCTATAAATAAATTTAAATGTTTTATAAAAAATGGCTCTGTCGTAAATCCTATTACTCCACTGCTAAATATCTAAATGATCGGACAGCCTGGGACTAGATTGTGATTATTTTATAGCTATAGAAATGACTGTACAATATTGTATATTTTTATTGAAAAGAGCGCAAAAAAAGAATGATGGGAGAGTTTCTTGCGCCGCTTCTACTCTTTCAGAGCGCCATTTCTTTCCGAAGCGGTAGTAGTATCTAGATACTACTACTAGTAGTAGAATAGTAGAAATGACATGAAAAAAAAATCTAAAGGAATCCATTTTGAGAAAATAAATGCCTTTTATACCTTTAATGCCTTTTTTAACAACCTATGCGAAAGCTATTTCTGTTAATCTTGAAAAATTTGCTCTGAAATAAATTACTCCATTTAAATGAAATACTATTTAAAGTATATAAGTACACGTGTTTTGTCGCAATATAAAAGTCATATTTTTCCATTGTTATTTATTTAATCCGACCTTCCGTGATCATTGCTGGATTATGATTTTAGGGGGAAGTATGAAATGCTTTTAAAACATGATCCCCGAAAATGATCAAAAACAAATATATTACGAAGTGCAAAAGAATTGTTAAAAGATGTTTACGTGGTAAAGGTTACTACTATAAAAATGACATCCTCAATGATACGACAGATTGTTTTCCACTCTAGCGACTTAATAACAATAGTAAAAACGATGATGGTTGCAAAAGCTGCAGCGCAGCAACAAAATACACCCGCTGAGTTTCTTGCGCCCATTCTTGTCAGATCTGTGGCATAAATTTTCAAATGTTTTGAAGTTTTTGCCTTTAAATAAGTGATTTAATATCCTATTATGAATAATAAAAATATTTGAATTTGATTTTACTTTTTGAAGTAAAACTCCTTTAGGCGCAACGCCTTTTGAGTAACTTAGAGTTTTTCCTGACGGAAGTAACGCTCAGTAAAAAAAGTCAATTGAAACAATTTTTTAAGCCGTTATAATTTTATGGTTTTAAAAAAAATATTTCAACATGCTCAGTTATATTTTTTGAAAATCTCCAAGTGTATGATTTGCTTATTTATTACTACTTATGTGATAAATAATATATATGTTATCAGAAATATATAAGTTTTTCTGACATTTGCGAGATTCGTCAATTTGTTTTTGGTTTCTTTATCCATTATTAGGATAGGCAAAGGGTTCGAGCCCGACAGCCATATTCGTCAATATTCAACAACAACGTCATATTAATATGTAAAACCTTTAATTGCTTATTATATTTTTTTTAACGAGTGAATATTTTAAAATGTGCGAATAGTATTAATAAATTATAAGTATAATATAAAATGAAAATAATAATCAGTCAAATAAAATGGCAGAATCCCAGGAACATTTTACTCTTTTATCAATAAATAAACATGAAAGAGAAAATCCAGTACCTGATAATGAAATCACCTGTAAAAAGTTTAAATGTTTATTTTCTAATGAATAATAATACCAAAATATAACATTATATCATTCTTTGTAAAATATATTATACAATCTTAATATTTGATTAAATTATATTAATTATTATAAAGGCATTCTTATAGGTAGAGAAAATGCCAACTTTACTCAAAAGATGAAGTTATATCGTTAGCGTTTCCGAGAAAAAATACGTGAGTACTTATTTGGTAGGAAGGCTTTATTTTAATGTAATATATTAATGTATCTGTTAATTATTCCTAAAGTTAATTATTATTAAGTTTTGCTTCAATAGGTAGATAGATAGTAGGTAGGAACAAAACGATTCTTCGAAGATTTTTAAAAAAATTATTTATACATCTAATAACTGTAGGGTAAATACGCAAATTTACTTTAATACTGGAGGTCAAAGCCAAATTGGCTTCGAAGAAGCTGGGCGTCATCAATAAAGCACGGCAATACTTCAAGCCGGCCCACATTCTAGCGCTCTACAAAGCGCAGGTCCGGCCACACATGGAGTATTGCTGTCATCTCTGGTCTGGTGCACCCCAGTATCTGCTCGATCCATTTGACCGCGTGAAACGTAGAGCAGCTCGAATTGTCGGGGACTCAGTGATCTGTGAACGGCTGGATCACTTGGCGTTGCGTAGAGACGTCGCTTTATTGTGTGTCTTCTACCGCATTTATCACGGGGAGTGTTCCGAAGAGCTGTTTAACCTGATTCCTGCCGCCGAATTTCACCTTCGCACGACACGTCACAAGTTAGGATACCATCCCCACCATCTGGATGTGTGGCGGTCCTCCACAGTGCGGTTTTCAAGAAGCTTTCTCCCTCGTACTACAAAGCTGTGGAATGAGCTTCCTTGTGCGGTGTTTCCGGGACGATACGACATGTGTACCTTCAAAAAAAGTGCGAACACCTTCCTTAAAGGCCGGCAACGCTCTTGTGATTCCTCTGGTGTTGAGAGAGAATGTTGGCGGCGGTGATCACTTAACACCAGGTGACCCGTACGCTCGTTTGTTTTCCTATTCCATAAAAAAAAATTGATGATTTTGCTTATGAAAGAGGAAGACAAACGAGCGTCTGGGTCACTTGATGTTAAGTGATCACCTCCGCTACCATACTTATGCACCACCAGAGGAGTCACACGTTGCTAGCCTTTGAGAAAAGTGTACGCACTTTTTTTTTGAAGGTACGAATTTCGTATCATCATTAAAACACTGCACATGGAAGCTCATTCCAAAGCAAGAGGATGACCAGATTCAGATGGTGGGGAGGATATTCTTATTTGTGATGTGGTGTATCGTGAGAAGGTGGAATTCGGTGCCAGGAATCAAGTTAGACACTTCTTTAGAACCTTCCCCGTTATAAATGCAGTATCATACAATGAAGTGACGTCTCTACGCACCGCCAAGTGAAATAGCCTCTCTAACATTTCGAACATTTCCAGATTTATATGTATTCAAAGAAAAAAAGGCCAACAGTGCTCCAGTAATTAATCTGATATATCAAGGAAGCAAGGAATTTACTGGTAGTGGACTATCTAGAGAATCTTTTCAAACAATATTGAACGAAAATTTATTGAAGTAGGGGCTTACTTTGCGGAAATCCGGAAATTTGTTACGGTGGTAATACGTCATAACAGCCGACCAATCACAGCGCGTCATTTCATGAGGCGGGCGTATAAAATAGCAGTTTCTGGCTCATTTGTTTCCCGCTCCAGTTTTCGCTCATGCGAAACCCAATATTATAGACAAATTACAAACAGTTCAATCCATTTTCTGCCGTAAGGCTGTCAATGCCCACTGGTGTGTTCGAAACGCAGACCTTCACCGGGACTTAGAGCTCCCCACCATCCAACAACACCTTAAGTGCTTGTCTGAAACTTTCTTTAAGTCCTCAGACAATCACCCAAATCCCCTGATTAATGAGGCAGCGGATTATACCGCCTCCCCTCCTTCACGTCATCAAGTCAGGAGGCCCAGACACGCCCTCTCCGATCCCCCTAACAAACTCTCGTCTGACCTGGAACGCCTCTTGGCATCCGGGGACAATCAGACGCATTCACCTCTATTTTGTGATCATCCTTCTGATGTGACTAGTCCCAATTAGATAGCACCCTCTGTGCAATATCCCAGCGGAAACTCCATAGGGAGTGCCGCTTGCGCCTCTCTCTCCCCATGAGAAGGTCGCCTTCGATGTAGGCTTAGAGGGCACCTGCCCAAAGCCAACTGCAGGTGGTGTTTAGTGGGTAGGCACCTAGGTTTTCACGTGAGTCCCACATAACCAACGCAGACTTAGGCTGCGTTGGTATGCATGAGCATTCACCACCTCCCTCCCGTCGTTATCCCGGAGGGTAGCCCATTCCCTTGCTTGGGCGCAAAAAAAAAAAAAAACTCATTTGTTTCAGTCTCGTTCCAGATTTTGGCGACTCAACATGTCCTGAGGATGTCTCGTTTAGAGGCGAAACACGTGTCGAATTGTTTAAAGACAAATATTGGCGGAATTAACACTAAAGAAAACTCAAATCATTTGAATAATATGGAACGAGTCGAGGAAGATGAAAGCTGATGGTATATACACACTAGTATATAATATAAAATAACATATTAATTAGATAAGCTATACAATAAACTCATTTGCGAAAAATACGGGAGATTTAATTTTTTTCCGTTCCTTTAGAAAATATAATATCGAAAGAGGTTTTAATCATTTGAGAATATTATCTGAAGTTAATGTGTAGGTAGGTGCATTAGAGTAAGATTTCACGAGCTCTGTCTTCAACAAATCAATTCCAACCAAATTGTGAGTATTTCTTGACCAGATCGTTGGTCCATCTCGTGGGGGCCTACCATCACTAAGTCATCCAGTATGTGGTCGCCATTCGAGGACTTTAATGCCCCAAAGGCCATCAGCCCGTCGAGCTATGTGCCCTTCCCACTGCCACTTCATTTTCGCAATCTATGTCGGCGATTTTGGTTCCCCTACGGATCTCCTCATTTCTGATTCGATCTCGCAGGGAAACTCCAAGCAAAGCCCTCTCCATTCCCCTCTGAGCGACAATGAGCTTCCTCATAAGGATAACTTATTCTTTACAAGTGGCATATTAAACCTAATTTGTTTTTAATTTTCATTTATTAATAACAAGCCCCATCATATCCCACTATCCTTTATTTTGCAAATAAGAGTTTTACAGGGATGTAGTGTTAAGATCTATATTTTATTCACCACCAATTAATAATAATCTTCATTGCTCTGTGATTCTTCATAATAGTTTTCCAACTTCATCCCTAAGGAGTTCAATGTATATTTTATCCAAACGGATGATTTTTCAATAGATCCCAGTAGTGTTGTGTTTTGCCGACAGGGTCGCCGAGCTAAGCCAGCCACCACAAAAGCCCCATTCTGAAAATAAGAAAAAACAATGCCTTCAATAATTTTTTTTTACCCATCAATAACCTACGGCATCAAATCCCTACAAATATTATAAATGTGAATAAAAGTTTGTTTGTAAACCTTATACGCTTATACTACTGAACCGATTTTGATGATATTTGGTACAGTGATACACTAGAGCTTGGGAAAAGACATAGGCACAGACTATTTGTGAAATATTTAAATTCACGTCGATGAGCTATAACTTTACCAAAAGTTGGTTTAGTTTGCCATAGAAATCTTTCTCGAAATAAGATACATACGCAATCCAAACAGGAATGAACTTGCACACAAAATGGCGAACCAAATGTTGACAGCTACGGTACTGACTGCTTTCCGGTAGCACGAAGCACGCAACAACAGCTGTCTTCGACCAACTGATGCCATTACTGCGTACGAGTGACAGGGACAAGCATATTATAATCGGTTTGCTATTGCACTGGAACTCAGTAACCATCCGTTTGTTTACATATCTCGTCTCGTTGGCTTTAGTATACATACATATTGTCATTCTTTAGATGATGAGAAAAGTGCATATTCTTCCTACCTGCAGTTATGATCTTAATAACAAAGTGACATTGTCTTATAAACACGCTTTTATTAGCTACATACGTATGTTAGTATCAATGTAATGGAAACTTTGAACACGTTCACCTGTAGTTTGATTCACCTCTAGTTTGTGATCATCCTTCTGATGTCATTAGTCCCAATTAGATAGCACCTTCTGTGCTATATGTCAGCGGATACTCCGTAGGGAGTGCCAGTTGCGCCTCTCTTTCCCCAAGAGAAGGTCGCCTTCGATGAAGGCTTAGAGGGCACCTGCCCAAAGGTTTTACGTGAGTCCCACATAACCAACGCAGCCTAAGTCTGCGTCGGCTATGAGCATTATGCATGAGCATTCACCACCTCCCTCCCGTCGTTATCCCGGAGGGTCGCCCTTTCCCTTTGTTTGGGCGCAAAAAAAAAATTGGACCATGACTTAGTAAGTAAAAAGAACACGTGAATAAGAGTGTGATGTATTTTAAGATATCTTCAAAATTACTATATTTTTTATATTTGTGAATAAAACATTTATAGCAAAGTGACATTATGTTTTATATTTTTTTTTGTTACTCAATAACGCTATTCGTAGTTTATGCTTATTAAAAAACATTTTCTGCTTTAATTTGGTTTTCCTTAAAACCTTGTTTTTTAGTTAATTCTATTAATATTATTTATGAGATGGGAGAATTTGTGAAGCAATATCACAGAATGTTATACTTTCAGTTGCAAGATACAATCCGTAGTACAAAAATACTCCGGAAAGCTCAGAGACTAGTCACTAGAACCAATCCACTAAGACAAACGCCTACTATTTCTGAAAAATTACTATGGGATAGCCCCATTTCAAGAATTAAAAGATCCTTACACAATCAGCTACTTCAACAGTCATTTTTTATCAGTTCAAGAATGTTCTGACTATAAAAATTAAAACACCTTATATTATTCTTGTCTTGAGCTTTGGTACTTATAATAATTATTAATCTAACTTTAATTTTTGTATACTTATGAAATTCATAATGGTAGGTAAAAGCTTAATATGGTATCCTTTTTATCTATTTTAAAACCAAATGGCACCCATTTAATGGCAAATAAATGTTTGAATATGATTTCTACGGTGTTACAAGAGAGTAACGCGAAACGTTTATCCCCCATTTTCATAAAAGCTGTTCTCGATCGAGACTCGCTCATTTTGTGAGAGTCTCCTAAACTATACTCGAGCTAAGCGGGCATAGCGGCAATTTCATTCAATACCCTGATCGAATTTTTATGAGTTTTGTTGAGTGCTAATTCCTCTAACATTTATCTTTTACCAATTCGACACGGTTATTTCAACATGGGACATAAAATTAAAACTATCATTACGTGGAAGCATACCAAGAACACTGGCAGATTTTCCGCGTTAGATAGCTAGGCTGATCCGTTGACCGAAATAGCTGCCAGTGCTTGGGCTTTCAGTAGCCTTATTGAGGTGCGAAGATAGTACTTTGAACATTCTCCGCGCCTTTGAGCCCCACGGGCCAAGTGTCCAAGTGTCGAGAACTCCAAACGGCATAAAGATGTATGACTCACTGAGACAAACATATTTGCGACTTTGCTGCCTTGGGCAGACGAAGCAGCAGCCCCAGCACCAACTGACGTAACTTAGACATGAGAAGGAGCCAGAGTGTTGACGCAAGAATTTTGTGAAGTAGTCATAGTATTATAGTTATATATAATATTTGTTTTGTTTGAATCCTACTATCCTACTAATATTATAAATGTGAAAGTTTGTATGTCTGGATGTATGTTTGAACTTCTTTAACGCAAAATCTACTGAATAGATTTTGATGAAACTTTACAATAATATAGCTTACACACCAGAATAACAAATAGGCTATAATTTATAAAACTATAGTGTGAATTATACAAAATATAAAAGAAGTGTGATTGTTACTAATGAATACAACTAGCGCCATCTCTTATCAACTAGCAAGCAAAAGATCAATACAACTTATATGGCAAAACAACTTTGCCGGGTCAGCTAGTAATAAATAAATAAACATGACATATTACTAGGTGATGTTTCATCGTCGAATTCTGAAACGAAACTGATTCATTCAGACACAATGAAATAATGCTCGAGAAAAAACTTGTAACAGTTTTGGATAGTTAGGGATTTCGGCAAAATAACGCCTAATTCAATAAACTTTCTTCAATACCGTCAGAATAAAGTGCTCAGGAAAGAAGTTTTCACTTCAAAAATTTACCTCTGCTGGACATATGATTGGAGCACCCGGGGTTACTAAACAATGAGAATCGCTCTCTCCAAATGACTGAAGTGTTCCACAGGCTGCATCAGAAACGGTTCCGCTACCAGAACAACTTCCATCACTAACACTTAGAATAGTCTGTAACATAAAGTAATTAACACGTTAGTAAACATTTTGGAGATTTTATAAGAACAAAATATGCCACTGGGTTAAAGTTACCAGTTACCGCTCCATTGCACAGGGTGCCGGCTAGATTATGGGTGCCACAATGACGCCTTTTTATCTTTTGTTTTATGACGAGCGCAATAATTGTAGTGTCACTCAGAATTTTTAGAATTTTCAAGAATCCTGACCGGCACTGCATTGTTATGGGAAGAGCGTATCAATTACCACCAGCTGAACGTAACTTTTTTTTATATAAGAGTGGGCAAACGGGCAAGAGGCTCACGGGATGGGAAGAGTTGAGGCAACCGCCCATGTACAACAAAACGCGCGGTTGTGGAATGCCAGACGTCTACGTGATGCGGGTGGTGCTATGCACGTAATGTCCGGTGGTGGGATTCAGCCACTGGAATCAACCCGAACACCTCTTCTGAGCACTCCCGTGATAAATGCGGTAGAAGATGCAGAGAGAACCCACATCCCTACGCAATTCCAAAGAATCAAGCCGATCGGAGATGACTTGATCGTCGATGATTCGAGCCACTCTTCATTGTATGCGGTCAAATGGAAGAAGCTGGTACTGGGGAGCACCCGCCCAGACCAGAGACGTGAGAACAGTACTCCATGTGAGGCCACGCGGGAATAACCTGCCCCCAACACCTACCCTGTAATTTATCCCTAATTGTAGATATCTGGATATGGACCCTTGTGCACGTATCCTAGCTAGTGCGTGTGTGTATGTGTGTGCATCTAGTCGAATCGTGTACCTACGGGCCCTACCTATCATGTTCCTAATGCCCTAGCCCTAACCATAAGATTCGAACAAAATATATAAATAAGTACGGAATTGTCTGTCACCAGGAGAACTGGGATAACAGACGGTGTGTGGGTAGAAGGGAGGGTGTGTGTACGTCGTGCAATGTACTCAGGATGGATTTTCTCACTGCTGGTCAAGCGGACTCTCAAGACCAATAGACTGACGGTTAAAGGTTTCCTGGCCGCAGTGAGAGGAAGCTTAAAAGCATGGAGTAGGTGCACTAGCTCTTCTAGCGGGTGCTAGGGACTTCTCGTTTCTTCCAGCTGCACTATCTCTTCTAGCGGTTGCTAGGTACTTCTTGTGTATTCCAGCTGCACTATCTCTTCTAGCGGTTGCTAGGTACTTCTTGTGTATTCCAGCTGCACTAGCTCTTCTAGCGGTTGCTAGGTACTTCTTGTGTATTCCAGCTGCACTAGCTCTTCTAGCGGTTGCTAGGTACTTCTTGTTTCTTCTTAAGAAGGAAGTGATACTCGACTCAGTTCTTGATTCCAATTATTGATTTATTTCAACATTAGTTAGTTATTTATGCATAATTTATTACAATAGTGTGCTGTCGGTGTGCAGCAGTGTTTATTGAAAAGGTTGCTTACTTATTGCTAAAAATTAATATTCATCACAAAATATAACTTGTGTCTTAAATTCAATAGTTTCACAAGAGACCTACATTTACAGTTCAACATACTGCTTGTTAAGTTAAAACTTGGTTCGTTGACATTTATTTATTACAACATTTTAATAAGTATTTCGTTCTACTAAGATATTTTTAACAATTGTAATTACGATGAATCCTTTTTTTTATCCTATTTATACATTATATAGCATAATAAGTAATAATTAATAATTAAAATACAGTTCTTAGTGTTCAATGAGTTGAACATTCCCCACAATCAAAGATTTGATGAGAGGTTTCACTTTTACCAATTCCTAAGAGGCAGTGATAGCGTTACCTTCTGATGCCTTCTGATCTGTGGTCCTCCTATTTTAAAAAAGGGTTCGATCGCATGAAAAAATGTTTAAATGTAAAGGAGAGTATTTTGAAAAGCATTATACATAATATTTTGGTTATAACATGTTGTTTGTTTAAGTTACGCAATTTTTTTTAGTGTGACCTACGTATAACATTAAATATTTTTATATACCTAGTTTACGCAATATATAAGGCACCTACTTTGGGTATTTTAAATTATTATTTATAAGGTCCTAAAAACAAGTTAAAATAAGTTAATTGAAGTGAACTTACAGAATGAATTTTTTTATTTATATACGCGAACGCGTAGCAGTCTCCTTTGAGTGGAGTTGATAGTCCAAGACATGCACCATTGTAAGCATTGTTTGGCCAAACAATATTTTCATCAAGAACCACAAAGGCAAAATCATTTTGGCGAGTACCTGAAAAAACTGTTGAATTAGCAGGATTATTTTTTAAATTCCGCTAAGCCGAGTCCCATGCGCCGTGTTTTCGTATTTGTTAACACAAAAACATTAGTGTAGGATCCCGATATAGAACGACATTCATCGAGTTGGTTATACGATGAAACATATTTTTTATGAAATTTAATATGTCATATTGCATATGCCTAGCAAATTACAGTCCAGGATACGATAATCCAGTCCAGGATAATTATTGAATTCAAAGATGGCCGCCGCTCATTGGATTTCAAAAATGATCACAAAATCGTTCTCTGCACCCTCGAGAACCTCGGACACGATATCCATATTGCTGAAATCATAATTATGAGCGGCGGCCATCTTGGATTTCAAAAATGATCACAAAATCGTTCTCTGCACACTCGAGAACCTCGGACACGATATCCATATTGCTGAAATCATAATTATGAGCGGCGGCCATCTTTGAATTCAAAAATGATCACAGAATCGTTCTCTGCACCCTCGAGAACCTCGGATACGATACCCATATTGCTGAAATCATAATTTTGTGCGGCGGCCATCTTGGATTTATCTAACTTCCCTAAAGTACATATATACAATAATCCCGCGTGGCATAATATTCAAAATAATATTACGTAAATTTTATTTTAGTACTTTCCGACTTACATTTACCTATATATTTTAACAAATATGCTGTCGCATGATCATTATTTTTTTACTATGATTCCCGCTTTGTACTTGTTTGCTAAAATCTTACGTAATGTGAGCCCGAGAGACACGAACACAGTACCTTGCTTGACAGTGGTCACGGGAGTACTACTGGCTTGAGCGAGCATGCAACCAAGGCGTCGCGTTTGGTTTATTACGAAAAAAAACAATATAAAATAATTCACAAAGCGTATTGATAAATCCCACAATGAAAACTTATAAATACTAATAAACTATCGAATAAAATAAGTTTTGTGTATATAGCTATCATAGTTTTATGATAATATAAACAATTCAAATAAAAAAGACTATTTTTCAAAAAATAAATCTATCGAGATTTTTTTTGGTAATCGTGTTTTCGAATCAGCGATAATTTAGATAAAGAAATGAAGATAAACATGTCAAAAAATTGGAACCATAGTATTTGTAGAAGTATTTTAAGTAGATTTTTAAAAATGTTACTTTTTAGGACTTAAGTCTCATTTGCCCAGTAATTTCACTAGCTACGGCGCCCTTCAGCCCGAACCACAGTAATGTTTACACATAACTGTTTCATGGCAGAAATATAATAATATGCTTCTACAACATGATCGCAGAAAATGTAAAAAGCAAATGTGTTCCGAAATTTAAAAGAATTGTAAAAACGTTTGTTTGGAAAAGGTTACTATAGCAAAAACCATTTTCTTGATGATACAACAGACTGAGAATGAAGCGAACTCCCTCAGTCTCTATCATTATAAATGTTTATTGTACGATATTACATTGTAAGCCAGTTTATAAAAAAAGCCAGCTGAGTTTCTTCTCAGGTCTGAGGCAGTCTTTTTTGAATGGGTGGTAGTTTTTGACGTTCAATAAGCTGAGGAGGTTCTCAATTCGATTGGTTTTTGAAGTATCTTTAGGATCTTTGTGATTTGAAACTCGATGAATTTATAAAGCTAATATTTTGGCTAAAATAAGATTTCAACAAATGTTTGTTACGCTTTTACGCCGGAGCTAGTGAACTAATTATCCCTGTAAAATCCATGATTCCTGCGGGATTTGTGAAAAACAGAATACACGTCGATGAGCTATAATAAACGGGAACCGGAACTGGAATTGGGCATGAGATAATCTTCAATTCCAAACTTGCCTATTATTTTTATAAACCCTTTTTCTACGCGGATGAAGTCGCAGGCATCAGCTAGTATTATTAAAATATCATAATCTTGCAGAAATACTCACCAGTATTATATCCCTCGTGTACAAATCTACTTTGGACTTTATATGACTTAAAAGGGTTTAAGGATTCAGGTACAGCGACCCGTATATCTTCTGGTGCTGCCTTGGAACAAGTTCCTAATGTCAACACAACGTTATCTCCAATTACAACTCCTGTGCAGAATAGTCCATCGCGCTCAGTAAATGGGTCAGGTTTTCTGAAAATTTGTAAAATATATTTGACATTTGATAATAATTTTTTTTTAGGGACGAGACTAGCAGGACGTTCAGCTGATGGTAATTGATATGCCCCGCCCACTACAATGCAGTGCCGCGCAGGTTTCTTGAAAAACCTCAAAAATTCTGAATGGCACTACAATTGCGCTCCGTCACTTTGAGACATAAGATGCTAAGTCTCATTTGCCCAGTAACTTCACTAGCTACGGCCCCCTTCAGACTGAAACACAATAATGTGAACAGATTCTTGCTTCACGGCCGAAATAGGCGCCGTTGTGGTACCCATAATCTAACTGGCATCCTGTACAATGAATACAAATATTAGTTTTAGCTTAAATTAAAAAAACAGTAATACCAAATGACTCTTTGGCACTGTTCTTCGAAAATTGGAGTTTACTCAGTTACAATTGTGTCCATACTTTAATAAACAATAATCAAAGAGGATGTAAAGCAAAGCGGCGGAACTGTCTAAATATAAATTAAGTATGAAACGTGCAGTGTCTTGGCATAAGTTTGAAATAGTAAGTAATTACAGTATGGCGCTTGGCGACGAAGTATAATCCGGCTAAGTTTGAAAGCGAACACTTGCTTAAAGCGTAGTGGATTTCAGCTATCTCCGTTTTTAAAAGCTTATAGTCGTCATCTGTCAATCTATCAATGACTGCACGTTTCTTACAATCGAGTGAATCGCTTTTTTCTTAGAGAGTTTCGCTGGGCTGATGAGCACAACAATGATGATGTTTGAAGTTGAACTGACATTGACACAGGAATAAAAATATAAGTTATCGTGGCACTAAAATATGAATACACTATTGAGATTTAAAATTATCGCCACTATCCAATGATATTTAAAAGTATACATAGGTTACCTAGACAACATTCGAAGTATATTAATGATCCACTAACGCACACATTAATAATTTAACATTGCAATAGCACACTACATTACGATTACACGTCAAAGAAGGATTAGTAAATGCAAGTATCGCAAGCGAAAAATCGATAAATCTGACTTGCTAATTGCCTCGTCGTTTGAATAGAAACAATATAGAATAAATTCATCAGATATTAGTTTTTAATTAATTAGTTTGACATTAGGTAAATATAGCGTCATTGGTTTTATAACATCTTTATTTAATATTGATTATAATAATATATGCCGCATTCATGATATCAAAAAACATAAAATAATAAAAAAACATACAGACATAACAAAACAAACCCGAAATGTATTTACAATAAGGGTTCCATTTTTACAATTTAACTAACGACGGATCCCAAAAAGTTTCATGTTTACAATTATTCTTTTTTGTGTCTTATATTATGCAAAATAGATAATGGTAGAAGAGGAAAATGAACCATTGATTATTCTGCAGTAAGCAAGAAATATATCGAAAGGGATAGTGTTGCTGCAAAAACTCCTACGTTAGTCAAATAGGTCTACGTTCGCTCCTAAACTAAAACTTGTTTTTGTAGATAAATAATTTAGCTACCTACATACGCACTTTTTTATTAAAATTATAACATTTCGTATTACATTCACTGTAACAACGCCTTTTTATATATCCATATCTATTATGTATTATTAATTCTATTCTTCACCGCCTATACTCTCTTGTAACATGAGGAACTACACGATCGTTTCCGGCGTCATGAGTCGGCGACTTTTGTACATAAATGAAAATTCTTTGAAAACCGCACTGTGAAGAAACATCACAAATCTAGATAATGAGGATGTTATTTTATTGTTTTGCAGTTGTGAAATTTGACGGCAGGGATCAGATGAATTAAAACTTACTTATACAGGATAGCACACCAGGGGCAGAAATCTCCATCCACGGTGACGCATTCTGCAAAATAAGAAAGTGTAACTTAGCATAGTCTCGAGTTTCTGTGTCATTTTTATGTTATTTTCTTGTCAGGTTTGTTGGTGTTATTAATCTGTGAAGAGCTTTGGCTTATTGAACACTGATCAAGGGCCGAAGACACTACAATAACTTAAATAGTCTATCCCACTTTTATGAGCTTGGTCGACCACTTCAAAATGTCAGATTAATTTGAAACTTTTAACACTTAGCAAGTACCGGTGACCAAACAATAATTTCAATAGGCTATCCCACTTTTATCAGATTGATCGACCCCTTGAAAACATCGAATTAACTTGGAACTTTTAACACTTATCGAGGCTTATGACAATAAAATAATTAAAAAGTCTATCCCACTTTTAACAGCTTGGTCGAACCCTTCATCATTGGTCATAACGCAATAAGTTAGTTTCAATCTCTTAATTCTTTTCCTTAAATCTTGAGTCATTCAAATAGGCTGCATTTGCAGCGCAAATACCGTATAATAATCTGTTTTTAACATTTATATGGTTGAGTGTTATTAACGTTAAAGTAATATAATAAAAGATGAGAATAATATTCCAATTGTGGACTGTAAGACTTTTTCAAGTGTTTGTTGGTCTACAATCTAACACAACCAGTCTATCGAAACAAATTTAGCTTTGTGTTTTAAACGACTGCGGTATTGGCAACTCAAAATATTTTGCTACAGGTTTTGACATTTGACGAGGCACAAACACAGAAGAGTGGTAATACGACAAATGTAAAAACAAAAAAAACAACCGAACAAGGTTGGTTTACCCTCATTTCGTCTAACGAGACGCATAAAAACTTACTAATTAATATGAAACTTTAATTACTTTGCTTATCGGAAGTGATTTCTTCACTTGATGTGTCGTCATTTCCTCTTCCTAGTTCTTCTGTTGTAGTCGTGTCAGGTTCAGTTTTAGGGTATTCGCAGCACCAATGATAACTTGAAGTACAGTCAGACAACTTCCTGCGATTGGATTATACTTTCAGTTAAATGTTCACATTTCTCGTATCTCATTTATAACATCCCTACTAATGTTATAAATGTGTATGTAAGTTTTTTGTAACGCTTTCACGCCTAAACCACTGAACTGATTTTAATGAAATTTAGTCCAAAGATAGACATTTGTTGGCAAAGGACATAGGATACCTTTTATAGCGAAATGAAATAGCTTGGTGAGGTTGAAATAGGGGGTGGATGTTTGTATGAAAGTTCGTCATTATCGAAGATAACACCATGAAAATTTGTATTTAGGTACTTGATAAGAAATAAATATATAGTTTTTCTAGCGTTTTTAAAATTTAAACCCGTGTGGGGATGAAAAAGGGGATAAAAGGGGGGGTTTATAGCTGGTAGCTTATTAAATGTATTAACAACCACACCCATTTGTAGGGCATTATTTGAAAAGTAAATATAATAAAAATATAAATTGCTGTCCAACGTAATTATTGCATGCGCACGAAGTCACGGGTAAAAACTAGTAGTTAAATAAACCGTTATCATAGTCTTAGAGCAAAGAGCCCGTGGACCCCAGACCTACGTTATTTTATAAAAGCTGAAAGTTGGTACTGACCAAGCATGCACTGGCATGCTCCCAACACAGGTAAGAACGATGGAGTTTGGGTTACAGTGGCTTTGGCAAATAAACGGTACTAAAGGTGTGTAAAATACCGATCTAAATACATCAAATAATAAAGTGCCACTTTTCGGTATTAACTTCAGAATATTATTAAAAATTACGTTATACATTGCCAGACAATATCGTGGCACCCCTTTGCCAGACACCCTTAATGTTCATGAAATTATAATTTTACTTACGTTAAAACGTAATAAGTACATTATTTTAATAAGTGCTTCCTCACTAACCAGACAATTTTGAGAGTTCCAACCCCTTGCCAGACAGGTATGTAGGATAGCTGTAGGAGAGCGCGAGGCATTATGAATTTGGTTGAGTGCGAGTGAGATGGCGAGTTAAGTCTACGGCGGTCCCTTACTGTGCAGTTGTTATTTCTACTGCGCATGTATTGCTTAATACTTTTTTACATCAGCTAAAATAATATTTTATACTATCTTCAAGTAATATTAATTTAATAATCATTATTAATTAAAAATATAAAATATTCCGAATATATAAAGACTTTAAAGTTAATTCAATAATTTAATTCAAAGCTCAATTTAACTACTACAATATTATATTATGCATTTAAAAAAGACTTTAACTTATTTTTTTAAATGAAAACTTCTTTAGCGGCATTGGATACTTTTTGGTGCTGTGCGCGTTAGAAACTTTTTAGATGAGTGGAATCTTGTGGGTTCGCGTCACCGAAATGCTTATAGCAGTATATCTCTAGCTATACAGCTGACGTATTATGCAACATTAGTGCTTAATTATTATTATCCGTGTTAAGAAGGCTGTCAACTGTTAATTTGATCATGTAAATAAAACCAAAATCATTTTTAAATTAAATAAAAGTACCAAAGAAGGTATAGAACGTGCAGGTATAGAAGGGTTTGGTTTTGCGGAAACAGCGATTAGGTAGTAAAGGTTATTAAGTAAGGTAATTTCTAGCTACATAATGGTACCAATTTTTAGTTTCAAATATGTTTTTTTTGTGTATCTGCGTGTGACTTACCTTAAAAAGGAGTCAGGTGCATTTCCACCGGGATATATCTTATGGTCAGAGGCACAAAAATGTTCAGGTACACAGACGCCTTCTACACCGGATGTTGTAGTGCATTTCTCGTATTCTGTTATATAAAATACCAGTTATTGGCTGAATACATTTATATTAATTTCTAAAATATTTGTGCCTCCAATATATTTATTTAGAATAGGTTGTGACAATATTATAACATGTTGATTGCAACAGCACTTTGCATACGTCATGAACGTACATCAGTTCGTAAAGGGGCTATGACATGGGGAGAAGAATTGATAAGAAACTCGCAGCATATCTTTTATTATATATTACGACTAAGCCTATTTAATATAATATGATAGAATTTTAGGTGGCCAGCGCAGAACCAGAGAAGAACCATGCATCATTATCCTCTATATAATGCATATAGTAAGTCTTCAATGTCAAAGAAGCTTTAATATATTTCTTGAATTTCGAAAAGAAGAAGGAAAGAGTTTATTATTTCTATGACTCAACTAATAAACTCATTTTGAATAGGCTTCAACAAACTTCATTATAGCGTGGGCCAAAATAAAAGAGATTCTTGCAAAATTTACAATAATACTTGTTAACGCCAATTAACTAATATTCATAATCTTCACTCATCTTCCCTCGTTACCACACGAGTGCACTTTTATATATAATCATATCGACTTAATTTGCGCCCGACATAATGTGGCGTGACTTATTAATAAGCCAGTTACCTTTCGGCCACCGATATAACCGCAAGTGCATTCGTTACAACCGAACGCACCGCAAATGAACTCATCACCGACCGTTGAGGTATGAGGGTTCTTCTCTCTCAGAGCGCCATTTGTTTCCGAAGCGGTAGGTAGGTAGGTAGCGGTAGGTTAGTGCACTTCTTTCTCAATGCTTTTGTTTACACCTTAACTCATCCCGCTACCTACAGTTCTCAATATTTGCAACAACAGCTGGTGATTCCTTGAATCAGACTCTGGATTGAGCTTCCTTGTGCGGTGTTTCCGGGACGATACGGCATGGGCACCTTCAAAAAAAGCGCGTACACCTTCCTTAGAGGCCGGAAACGCTCCTGTGATTCCTCTGTTGTTGCAAGAGAATGTGGGCGGCGGTGATCTCTTAACACCAGGTGACCCGTACGCTCGTTTGTCCTCCTTTCCATAAAAAAATCACTTCCAGCATTCTTTTTTGCGCACTTTTTAATGAAATATACAATATTGTACTGTCATTTTTATTGATATAAAATAATCATAATCTAGTCCCGGACTGGCCGATCACTTAGATATTCAGCTGTGAAGTAGTAGGATTTACGAGAGAGCCACTTTTTAATAAAACATTTAAATTTATTGATGGATAATGCCCGAACAGTGACTGGACTTTATTATAAAAGTGTATACATTTACTCATATAGCTATTATGTATCTTATATGTATAAACAGTCATTGATAACAGTGCTTTGTAATATGACGGTTCAGATTATAATGTCGGCAGTTTCTTTTCCTGTAAATACGTCTTTCAATTTGCTTCTACGAGTATGATGGACGAAGATGTTAACAAAATATGAGTATTCTATCTGGTGTAAAGCTCTTTTCAGACAACGCTGTACTATTGTGATATATACTGTAGAAAATATACTATAGAAAAATAAGAACCTAATGCATATACTATATAGTATGGCTTTCACATTACGCGATATAATCACAAATATTTATAGTATATGGCAAGCTCAGTTGACCGCGATCTTTGAAGAGTGTGCACACAATGGATTTATTGGTCTTGGTAGCTCATCGAGCGATATTGACAATGCGGAATTTGACACTATCTTGTCATTAATGCCACGAAAGAAGAAAAACGCCAGACCATGGATATCAAATGATATAAAGTTCAGAGGAGAACGTGGTGATTTGATACTTTTTGAAGATGGAAGAAGGAGGAAGAGGGCGGGTCACGATATAGCATGAACTTACCACGATCAATTTTATTACGTATAGTAAGCCTTATAATATATCATTGCGCGATATTGGTTTGCTATGAACTATATGTATATATTTTACCAGTGAGAGGCTCCTTTGCGTCGGATGCCGTCTAGATTATGGGTACCTCAACGGCACCTATTTCTGCCATAAAGCAGTAATGTGAATCGGTCTAAAGGGCGCCGTAGCTAGGGAAATTACTGGGCACATGAGACTTAACACTTATATCTCAAAGTGACGAGCGCAATTATTGTAGTGCAGCGGCACTACATTCTGAGCGCAGAACTTTCGGGTTTTTCAAGAATCCTGAGCGGCACTGTATTGTAATGGGCAGGGCGTATCCATAACCATCAGCTGAACGTTCTGCTCGTCTCGTCCCTTATTAAAAAAATGTTACGTTGAGTGATCGTAAAGTATTACGTCTGCCGGAGTGATAAGATAATTTATCTAAGAAACAAGTCACCATTGTGAATCACTTTGATGTCCAGTTTGCATTCTATTGTTGTCACACCCAATTGGACGATTAAAAGTAGGAAAACAAGCATCTGAAACAAATTATTGGAGTATATTTTAATCACCCTTGGAAATTATTGCGCTCTGCCTCCTACTTGGAAACCAGTGTTACTAAACGCATCTCGCAATAAGACCCATAGACCCATTCTGTGCACCCGTGGACACAAATAGTGGCACAGTGTCAGTGATACCATGCTCGTCATCACCGGCGCACCCCGCACTACGAGCACAAGTCCGCAGTAAGAGACGGGACGTTATCGCGAACCCACTATCCTCACCCTAATGAAAGACCTCTGTATGGTCCGAAACTAGGAAGTACCGACACCGATAAAACGTGAGTAAAGCTGTATTAAAAAAAAAAAAAATTTTAAGGCATAGTGATACTTAGGACATTTTTCTTTCTCATAAATCCATCTTCCATCTCTTAAATGCTCTCCAACATTAAATCAATTACTATTTACATAAGTTCTCTTTTCCTTTTTTTTTTGTACTTTTATCTTTTTATATTAAGTGTATTAAGTGCCTATCTTGTGAGTGTTTTTTGAAATAAATGTTTTTCTTTCTTTCTTTAAATTGTAGAAATGCCATAGTTTAATACAGAATCTCCTCATTTGACATGCCGTTTCTTCTATTTTGATTCTTGTTTGGACTTTATCTCTCTCTCTTCGCTGCGTTCCAACTAGATAGCGCAGACGCACACAGTGCCGCAACTAATACTACGTCCAAGTGTGCGTATTCGAGCCAGTCTCGAACAATGTGTGACGTTCGCGTGCCACAGTTTCTGTTAAACTGTGCTGATAATTGAAAATAAATGCTAGGTTGCGTAGAAAAACTTGTTGTAAAAATTATACTACAAGAATTAAGAAAGACTCTGGAATCACATATTATACTTATTAAGTATTTTGTATATTATTTATTTTAATGTAAATTAATACTATGCGTATACAAAATTTTTAAGATGCCATTGAGAGTCAAGTGCTCAAAAACACTATTCCAAAACAATAGATATTATAATATTATGCACAAAACAGTTTGAAAATAATTGCGTATTTTTTTTACAATATAATAAAATAATCTAATTCTAGTAAAGATTATTGTTATTTTTGGAGTCGGTGTCAGTTTTTTTTTTTAGATTTTTAGTGAATATGAACTACACTAACTAATAATTTGTCTATATTTGTGTAGATCTACAAAATATTGTAATACAGCAATGAACTGCCTGTAATCAAATTGCAAGGCGCTTACCTTGCAATTTGATTACAGGCAGTTAGAAATTCTGCCACAGATCGCCGCACCCTTACTGTAAGTCGTTAAGGAGTTCCGTTGATTATGATATTTGACTACGACAATTACTTGACCATAACGACGTGACCCAGTTGGTTCACGCAGCCCAAAGTTTTGAGGTAACAAACATAAAAAAATACGGACGAATCGAGAACCTCCTCCTTTTTTGAAGTCGGTTAATAAGTTGCTCATTTTTCACGAGGCTGTGGGTTGCAGCAGGAAGTTAATCAGCTGAACGTCTAGAGCAATTTTTCAACACGCTTGCAAGGAATAACCAAAATGTATAAACAAAACAATTATAAAAGAAAATCATTGGGAATGGCGAGCAAGTATTTTTTGCACGTTATAATATAAATAATATGTTATGTTTTTAAAGTGATAACCCTCACTTCTAGGATTAATACACAAATAAAATTTGAAAAACAAAATTTTATGAACAATGCGGGATTCGAACCCACGACCTCCGGCGTTCCGTGCCGGTGCTCTAATCAACTGAGCTAACTGTTGGAGTACCGCCTCGTTATAAAATTCTGTTTGCTTTGTTCATCTCTCAGGTTATGGCTTCATCTACAGGATCTACTTTACAGTTGATAACCTGGTCAACCCCAGTATTAGCATATCAGGAAATTGACTTGAGATGTCGCTCTTGTAAATTTAAACAATATGTTATGTTTTAGCTCAGTTGGTTAAAGCACCGGCACGAAACGCCGGAGGTCGTGGGTTCGAACTCCGCATCGTTCATTAAATTTTGTTTTTCAAATTTTATTTGTGTATTAATCCTAGAAGTGAGAATTATCACTTTAAAAACATAGTAAGAAGTAAGTAGTATAACAGTTGATTAGTGTTTGAGCTTTAACATAATCTGTTATCCCATACTAAATTCAGTGAATCACTCGCTAAACACCATTTTATCCGAGTAGACGCCTTGTCTTCAATATTGTTATATTATGTATTCTATACTGTCGAGGATATAAAGCAAAAGTTACGATAATGTGACTATGTTATCGATTCTTGAACCAAGTGCAAATTGTGTAGACGTATCGAAGCTGGTAGAAAATAAGTTGCAGGATTCCAATACAGAGATACTGGCCATCGGTATGGTATGGGAATACTGTTTTCGCAATTAAAACTACTTAATTGGGACGATTTTTGCAGTATCCAAATGTTATAAGTTTTTCTTGAGTGATTGTATTGAGTAGTCAAAGATGCTTTATTGACATAACATCAACCATGTCGACGTCAATCACCAAAAATACAATTCAAATACATGCTAATTTCACAAGAGTTTACACATTATGTATGTGTTTTAAAAATAATGCAATCCATCAAAACAACACAAGGCTTAACCATAAAATCCATAAAAAATAACCATTCAATTCCACATTGTAATATCGTTTACGAAATCTTCAATATAAGCCTTCGAGTAATTCGGCTAGTCAACATCTCCTGAAGATGCTTCGTGTAGAATGGGTGAAAGACATAGCTTAGCGGAATTAACCCAAGAAAATCTCATAACATTTTTGTAATAATAGATTTCCGAGAAATAATAATCAACTAATTTGATCAATTTTCCATTTTACAGTGACGGCAAACAGCCCAGCTCCTCCCAGAAGTTCAGAGCATTCATGGAATGTTTGCAGACTTCTCAGATTTTTGCCAGGTGGTTGTCTATTCCAGGATTTCGTGAATGACCGTTTTATATTCAAATTCCTCTGCACTAAGGGCTGTCCGCTGTGCCGATTGTGAAAACCACCCACTATGATTTGGATATCAAGTCTGTTTAAGCTCATGATTCGACTTGTGAGTTTATTTATTCTAAGTGCACCAACTCAGAATACTTACGCATATCAATTTATAAAATTAAAACACTAAGTCAAAAATTGTGAACACATCACCACAGCACATAAACATACAAACAATTAATAAAATACAAAAAAAACAAAACTCAATCAAACACAGCTCCTTGGATAGATGGAAACGTAAATCGGCTTTGCGAAAAAAAAAACAAGTTATATAAGCTTTGGATAAAGAGTAGTTATGATCCCTTAATCAGACTACAATATAATAAAACCAGAAACAAACTCCATAAATTAATGGAATCCAAACGTGACGCATATTATTTAAAAGAAATAAAGAAAAATTTTAAAGATATAAAAAAAATCTACAAAATTATTAATCAAATGCTAGGGCGGACAAATTTAACCATTGACGAAGTGATACTAAAGGCGTTCGACAGATTCCGCCTTTCCGTTAAACAGATAGCTGATAACTTTGCGAATGGATTTGAAAAATCAGTAAAAAATATAATTCCAAATTGCAAACTAAAACTTGATGATGCAAGTACGTATCGCAAGCCCTTAAATACTACAATGTTATTCCAAAAGGTCTCCAAAGACGATGTTAGTAAAGTAATTAAGAAATTACACTCAAATAAGGCACCTGGACTAGATGGTATTAAAGTAAGTGAACTTAAACTAGCTAACCAATATCTGGCCCTACCAATTGCAAATTTAATAAACTGTAGCGTCGAAACAGGCGATTTTCCTAATGACCTCAAAATAGGTTGTGTAAGACCAGTGTACAAAAAGGGTCATCACGAAAATTATACGAACTACTACTTTACTTTCTACAATTGACAAAATCATAGAAAGAATCGTGAGTGATCAGGTTCATCAATTCTATCAAAAGAAAGAGGTAATTAGTAGCAATCAATTTGGGTTTCAAGCGGGTAAAAGTGCAACAGACCTCCTATGTTCTTTCACTGACGAGGTAAATGCTCACTTAAACAACAAAAAATTTGTACTGGCCCTATTTATTGACTTTTCGCGGGCATTTGAAACATTGCAGCATGAACAACTAATCCAAAATCTAGATGATTGTGGAATCAGGGGTCCGTTACTAAAGTGGTGCAAAAATTATCTCACAAATCGTACATTTACTGTTAAAGTACAAACTACATACAGTGACCCCAAAATGGTGACTGAGGGAACGGCTCAAGGATCAGTCCTGGGTCCCCTACACTTTTTATCGTATGTGAACGATTTGGGAAACTGCCTAAAATACAGCACGTGTTACCAATTTGCAGATGACACTTGCCTTATTGTGTCAAGTAAAGATATCCATAGAGCATGTGAAGATCTTCAGTCTGACTTGGACACGAAAACTAAATGGTGTCATGATGCTGGTTTAGTACTAAACATTAGTAAAACTAAGCTCATGATTATCAAATCACTCTACATCAAGCACCCTACACCAAAATCTATAATTTCACACAATCATAACTGTCTGCATGGGCTAGGAACCTGTAGGTGTCCTGCAATTGATATAGTGGATACACATAAATACCTTGGCCTAATAATTGATTCAAAATTCAACTGGAGCTACCACATCGAACACATTAGAAATAAGTTACGCCAGTTCCTAGGAAATATAAAAAAATTAAAAAACAGAATTCCCTTTAAAGTAAAAATTATGCTTTATAATTCATTAGCGGAATCCTATATTCAATATGGCCTAACAAGCTATGGCCGTACATATTCCTCATATCTGAAGCAAATATACAATCTTCAATTAAAAATTTTAAAAAATACATTATCTGCAAATATGTTTCGAAAATTAAAACAAAACGAAAATGAAATATTTAAACATTGCAATATCTTGCCCATTTATCATAAAGTTAAGCAAATGCTATTGAGCCAATACTTTTTTAATGAAAAAATAAGATTGCAAAAGATAGAACACCCTATACAAACAAGAGCCATAACTCAGAACCGGTTGTCGATTCTCCGGGCCTGCAACGTGTACGGCGAACGAACTGCCGATTACCTAATACCTCGCTTGCTAAATGAGCTGCCCTTCAGTGAGCGGCAAAATTTAAATACTAAAAACATTTCATTAGAATAAAGGATTACCTATTACATAAATTATAGCAACTAAGAGAATTTGAACCTGCTAAGTCATATTTATAAGTTATATTTATTCGTTTTTAAGTCTTTTAAAATATTGCAAATTGCATGCAAATGATGCAAATTTGACCTAGTTTTATATCGGTATATGTAATATGATAAATAAATAAAAAAAAAAATTGTTCATAATTATATAAAAGTAAATTGAAGTCCTAAACGCTAGAATGTCAAAACAATTTGAAAAGATAAATTAATTTCACAAATCATAACAAGATACAATCACTTCAATATAATCACTAAAATACATATAACAATAAATTTTGTCAATGTCTTTTTTTTATTAAAAAAAATTAGGGCTTTACATTTTACTTATCAGTGTCAGGTTTCTCTTAAAAGGTTTGGGCGATAGTGAAGGTATTTAGAGGTTCTATTTAGATAAAGATAGACACAGGTCAAACACTAAAGCGTACAAAAATAACACTTAAATTTAAAAACAATAAATTAATTAATATTTACCTTGTTTACACGTTGTGGTAATGTCAGCTATACCAACTGTACAAAACTAATTATGTGACCAACGAGTGAATCAATACGAAAATAAAGATGGCCACTAAGGCCATCTGACTCATGGGTCTAGGGTCCCGTATAAATATAACTAACATACATTTTCGTCATAATAAAATAGAAGCAAAGTAAGAAAAGATACATTGATTAATTTTGTAAAAGAATATATTATTTCGAGGTAAGTTCTTCAAAACACTACCGAATACAAAAAGTTTTTGTAACATTTTTATTTGTTTATCTGAAGTTATATAGATATTGAATTTGACGACCCATTTAGCCCAGTGGTTTGTGACTCTTGACTACTGAGCTAGGTCCCGGGTTCAAATCCTGGTAGGAGCAAATATTTTTATGATGCATAATGTATGTTTGTTTCCGAGTCATGGATGTATATATGTATTTATGTATGTTTAAGTAAGTATATTGTATTAAATATGTCGTTTCCTTGGACGCATAGTTCAGGCTATGCCTAGTTTGGGACAAGATAATTTGTGTAAAAGTGTGTCAATTTTATTATTATTTTCTTCAAACATTGGTTGAATTTTAACAAGAGATTGGAGACAACATAAGTATAGGGTACATATTGTCACGCTAGATGCAGGCAATTAAAAAAAACTTTACACTATATCAATGACGTTCTTATGTATTAGGGTGTGACACTACGATATAATAATTGAGAATATAACTTACTACGTGACTTAAAGGAGTATAACGAATTTATAAATCACTATCTGACCTGACAGACGCTATTCTGTCAATAGACAAATAAATAGATATAGTATGTCATCTATAAGAGATAAACATATGCCAACGCGGACTTTTATATAGACCTATATAAGATACACAATTCCATCATACATTATTTTGTTATATCTCAAAGGGTTTAGACAGCGTTTTCGTTGAAAGCTCCTAGATGGCTTATTTTTCAATATCTTCAACTAATTTCGTTAATATCTACAATAATGTATACAAAAACATTATATACTAAAACCTTCCTCGAGAACCACGCTATACATTGGTGAAAATAGCATTAAAATTGGTGCAGTAGTTTTTAAGTTTATCGCGAACAGATAGACAGACGTGGCGGAGAAGTTTGTTTTATAATATTTAGTGACGTATGAAAAGGCATAAAAGGCATTTATTTTCTCAAAATTGATTCCTGTAGAATTCTTTTTGATAATATTTCTAATATGCTAGACACTTCTACCGCTTCTGAAACGAATGGCGCTCTGTGAGAGATTTGTTTATTTATTTAAAATTTTAAATAAAAATATTTCTTAAAAAATTAAGAATTTAAATTACATGTGTAGGGTATGCAAAATCATTTAAAAGTAAACACTACAGCTAATTTCGCTTATCGATACATTATTACAAATCTAAAAGTGAGTTGAAAACTAAAACCGGTGAAAAAAAACTATAAAAAATTTATAAGTCTGCAATAATCAATTGAGAATTGTTTAACGGATAGTTAGGGAAACAAATGATAAGTGTTTTAATTACCTACAACTAAGTATAACAAAAATCTAAATCTAAGCTTAGTAATTATATAATAAAATAAAATAAACTAATGTAAAATTTAAATATATTACCAGTATAATGTAATTTA
This sequence comes from Leptidea sinapis, assembly GCF_905404315.1. Lineage (NCBI taxonomy): Eukaryota > Metazoa > Arthropoda > Insecta > Lepidoptera > Pieridae > Leptidea > Leptidea sinapis. The sequence goes on along the minus strand of NC_066286.1, from coordinate 184,679 downwards.
AGTTAAGATAGTATATTATTTAATCAAAACAAATCTTATAACTATATTTACAATACTACGACTACATAAAATTAAAACTATCAAATATATTAATATATATTACCTATGTTATAACTAACAGAGCAAAGTAATCTATCACACTCATAACTGGCTGACTAGATTGCTGATAACTAATTTACGAATAGTATTAGGGGAATCAATATTTATATCAATTAGTGAACTGAATTTATTATATACTTTACACATGCGAGGGATAGTGTAGTTGGCGCCAAAGACTGTTCTAGTGCGTGGAGGCACGATCGGAGTAATTGCAGTACGGAGATATCTGCGTGGTACTCGGAAATTAATTTTACGTAGTAAAGTGGGGCAATCTAAATTGTTTCTTAGCAATTTATATAAAAACTTTAAGTCCGAAAATTCTCTTCTTTGTTCAAGAGTCATCATGTTAAAGTGTTCTAATATTCTTTATAGGATACCACCGTTTTGTAAATATTCGCTGAGTATGATAGATGCCACATGAACCTTTTCTGCACACGCTCCAGCCTTAAGTAGTGTGTCCAGTCTCTCTGTCTCTTCGATACACGGTGTAACGTGTATCAAACAATTCACTGAGATTGAGCTATTCAACCAGGTTTCAGTCAAAATAATAATGTCATAATTATTAACTGCTATATTACGGTAAACATCTTGGGTTTGGTTCTTAGTCCGCGAACATTCTGGTATAACATATTAATCGAAGCGCCTTTTTAAGATTATGACACCATTACTTGACCTCAACCTTACACTCTAACTTAAATTACTAAGAATGTCTATGCTTTTTATTACTTTGTAATCAGAAATATCGTCCTTGCGCATTAGTATACGACCATTTTGAAACCAAACATGTTTGTAACCTTTTTCATTGGCATTAAGTCTCGCCGCGGCATGCAAAGCTTTATTCTCAGGTGACAGATTTTCCATGACATAAATTAGTTGTTTTTCCCCACCTACCCCGATTCCAATTTGAGAGATGTTCAATTTATATATGTTATCTCTAGAGTTGGTTTTATTATGCTTTATCACTGCTGCCAAAACACTATCCCTAGTAAGCGGAGAATTGAATTGCACTATGACAGATCTCGGTGGAGTACTTTGACGATTTACCTTAGCAACTCTCATTACCTTCATAATGTTGTCAGTAGCTATATCTAACCCTATTATACTGCCCAACTGCTCCACGATTTTGATCAAATTTTCATTTTTTCTATCAGGAACACATTGCAATTCCAGGTTGTTGTATCTAGATCGCTGTTCAAGTTCGTTAACACGTGTGTTTAGGGTATTAATAGTCGCCTCTAGTTTGGCATTATGCTCTATAAGATCCTTCACAGCTATTTGATTTACACGGTGTTCTTTCAAGAAATCCTCGTACTGGTTGTTTATAAAATTTATGGAATTTTTCATGTCTATGATTTCTTCCCTTATTACTTTCAATTTACGATTTAGTACGCTTTTAATGGAAGTCCACATCTGTGTTAGCATTTCTTTCATTTCGGCCCGTACAGTTTCACCACCATCACACGTATTTCTTCCAGCTGAGATGATTTTTCTGTTTCTGGTGACTGCTACGCTTTTGGTCGATCTTTTCGTGACATTTTTGTCATAGGCTAAAAGGGTGTCTTTAGTACGCACGGGTGTGTTCTCAATGTTGCCTTTCGGCCTTCTTGACATACAAGCGGGACACGTCCATTCATTCGTGGAATCTGTATCTGTGCCCATAAATTGCCCGGTCGACTTCAACCACGCACGGTGGTATCCATTTTACATTTTTACATTTTGTGCTACACAATCTTCTTCAACATTTACTTCGTTACAATAGTTCATGTGTACCTTGGACATTTTTAAACTTCTTTAATTTAATTTAATTCAATTAATTTTGGCGTTATTTTTTAGAGTACTGTGATGAACGCAACAATCAATTTATTAATAATAAAAAAAAGCGTACTCCAACCAGGGGCTCGAACCCCTGAGACTTTATAGGGTGTATAGTCTACTACTACAGTCAAAGAGTTGCCCGCGGAGCTATCTGGCTATGATATATTACGTTAAAAATGTTGAACGTATTACCACACTAATTATATTTTTAAGTGGGTAGTCGCAAAAAATCTCTTTAGAGTTCAATGACCGTTCACAACATTCGCTATAACAGAATAATATTATAATCATAGAGTTTGCATCACAAACATATTGAATCACTGTTTACAAGTCCAATTAAATTGTTACAGGATTAGTGTTTAATTGTTATACTATCATTCGGTTTTGTTGTTTTCAACTTCTCTTTCAAAACAATAACTTAGCAAGAACACGGACACACGTCTTACTTACACGGCGTACGCACGGAAGCGAAAGAGATGAAGCGGCGCAACAAACTCTCCGAGCATTCTTTTTTTGCGCTCTTTTTAATAAAATATACAATATTGTATGTAAAATAATCATAAGGGCTGGAACCCAGGCTGTCGGATCAATTAGATATTCAGCTGTGAAGTAGTAGGATCAGTTAATAGAATGTTAGTTGAATGATTAATTTTTAGAGCTACAGACAGAACCCAATAAAAGCATGTGAATAAATAAGGTAAACATTTGACAAAATTAACGAGGAAAATACAAGTGCTCATTCCGAGCAAATTTATAATAACATAAGTCAAATTGATACCGCTGAGGATTAAATTTAATACAGAAACTGTGATAATCGTAGTATTAAATAATACTAGGAAATATTATAAACTTGTTATGCTTGCTATTGGATGAGATAGTTAGTATTTAATTTACAGAAATATAATATGCTTCTCTATGTATTTATTATTATGGAATACATAAACATAATGGACTTACCACTGGGGTATTTAATAAAATAATAATAAGCCGGTGACATGCTTTTGAACCATTGCTGATCCATGCATCAACTGGTATACGAGTGCTTTTTCTCGTGCCTGGTTGACCTGTTATGTCTAACATATAAAATTTTCGAGTCGCGGTGTTTGTACAGAAATTCCTGCGAAACGGCTGAACTGATTTGAAGTTTTGTGTGTATATCGCGTAGCTCTGACAATCGGACACTTTTTTTTTGCATTTTTTTTTATTAATTTATATTGCGATACAACGTTTGTTGGGTCAACTAGTTAATTTAAATAAATTCAGTGTCCTGATGTTTGTTTCCAGTGACCTAATAAACTAATGAACGGATTTTAATGGGGATTACTTTATGGAGTGCAGTTTAGTCCAACTTGAGAGATAGGATTATTTTTATTTACAATATTTGTTTTCTATTCATATATTTTCTACTAGCTGGCCCGGAACCTGACCGAAACGTTGTTTTGCTATATAAATTATTTTTAGAGTTATAATCTTGGACATTGCAACATTACTTTATTTATCTAAAATAAAAGAATATTTCTAAAATAAATGTAGCCTCAGTTACTCCTTATTACATCAGCTACCTGCCAGTAAAAGTCCCGTCAAAATTGGTCCAGCCATTTCAGGGATTAGCCGGAACAAACAGACAGACAGACACAGTAAAAAAAATTGTAAAAAATCTTAATTTGTTGTATGTACCGTATATTCAAATACATGTATTAAGGAACACTCCAATTTTATTTATATGTATAGATGAGAGAATTTATAGACGCACGGTTTGACAGTTCTGCTGTGTAATAATTTAGAAGCATATTTAACGAAATAATTCTTGATGCTATGAAATATTATTGATAAATACATAAAACAGTATTTTATTTATTAATAGCTGACCCGGCAAACGTTGTTTTGCCATATAAATTATTTTTAGAGTTAGACCGTTTTTTGGACATAGCAACATTACTTTATTTTTTTAAATAAAAGATTTTTCTAAAATAATCGTAGCCAAAGTTACTCTTAATTACATCAGCTGTCTGCCAATAAAATCCCGTCAGAATCGGTCCAGCCATTTCAGAGATTAGCCGGAACAAACAGACAGAATTGTAAAAAATGTTATTTTGGTGTAAGCACCGTTTATATTATTTATTTATTTAGATTCACCAGTTGTAATTACAATAATATATTTTTAATTATTATGCTAATTTACCAGGGTCTTATTACTAAATGCATTACCTTTTAACGTGAATACCGCATGCTAAATTATGTGTGAAATAGTTACATAAAATAAATATAAGTTATAAAACAACCATTCTATAAAGTAATGAAATTAAGAAATTAACAAAATCTACTAAACAAGTCAAGATAAACGTATTAAACAAATCAAGAATACTTATAAATTATTTATTTACAATACATTTTTGCGAAACCTTGGCAACGAATCACTGTATGGGTCTTAGCATTTATAATTTTGCATAATCGCGACACAGGTGAATTGATCCCCAAAATAGTTCTGCGAGAAGGTTTTTCAAATAAGTTCACAGGTTTACGTGGGCATCTAGGCACTCTAAAATTAAACATAGACACAAGGAAGGAGTTGTCATAAATGTTGTTAATACTTTTGTATAGGAAAAGTAAATCCAATATGTCCCTACGTTGTTTCAGAGTTAGTATATTAAATTATGTAAATCTTTCAGAGTATGTTGGGAGTGATCTAGATTTCCCAATTGAGACAGCCAAGTGATACAGAAAACGCTTCTGGATTCTTTCGATTCTGAGACAATGGCAAGCGTAGTGTGGTCTCCAGACGGTAGGTACTGCCGTATTCCAAAATACTCACAACCAGACTTTTATATAGGATCATCTTCGTACGCCAGTTCCTAAAAACTTTGCATTCCAAATTACAAATCCCAGCATTTTAGAGGCTCTGCTTACAATAGAGTCTATGTGCGGTATAAACGTAAGTTTGCTATCAAATATAACACCCAAATCCTTAATAGTATCTACTGTAATGAGAGGCATATTATCTAAATAGTATTTAGTTGTAATATTATTTTTGCATTTTGTGAACGTTATATGAAATCATTTATTTTTATTCAGTATCATACTATTAAGCTCGCACCATATAAATAAACTATTTAGGTCTGCCTGCAATGCGCTAACGTCATCGGGACCATTGATTATCTTAAGAATTTTTAGGTCATCAGCAAACATAAATGGTGTGCAGTATTTAAAGCAGTTTGTTTGGTCGTTGATAAATATATTAAATAGAAGAGGACCTAAATGCGACCCAATTATATTCATATACATGTAGTAAGAAACGGTTATTTCAATATTACAAACAGACACTCCAATTTTATTTATATGTATATATGTACAGAACAACGTCTATCAGGTCACCTAGTAGTTAATAAATCTTGGTATTTGGTGAGATTACTAATAATTATGACAGTATCTACGATCATGGTGTTCACGAAGAATCCTCAAACAAATAGTGGATTCAAGCTCTTAAGGTGGATACATCCAATCTATATATTATATAAAAATGAATTGCTGTTCGTTAGTCTCGCTAAAACTCGAGAACGGCTGGACCGATTTGGCAAATTTAGGTTTTGAATTATTTGTGGAAGTCCAGAGAAGGTTAAAAAGGTGAATAAATAGGAAAATGCTGATAATTAAATAAAAACAACAAATTTGTTTTTCTTTTGATGTGTCCATACATAATTTCTATGAGAGAATTTATTAACGCACGGTTTGACAGTTCTGCTGTGAAACAATTTCATTACGACAGCAGGGTGCATATTTTACGAAGAAATTTTTGATGTTATGATATATTATTGACAAATTCATATAAAAATATTATTTTATTTATTATATACAGAACAACGTCTGTCGGGTCAGCTAGTCTTTTTATATATAAAAATTAATTACTGTTCGTTAGTCTCGCTAAAACTCGAGAACGACTGGACCGATTTGGCTAATTTTGGTCTTGGATTATTTGTGAAAGTCCAGAGAAGGTTTAAAAGGTGAATAAATATGAAAATGCTCGGAATTAAATAAAAACAACTTTTTTATTTTACCTTTGATGTGTCCCCCGTCGTTGTGAAATCAAATTGAAAGCATAGTTTCAAATGAATAATTATTTAGAATTTTTAATGTCTTTCTAACTTTCTCAAGAGGCATAAAAATATAATCTTAATTTTAGCTAACTACAGTTGATAGATTAAGTACAATTGTTAACTATCTATCAGATTATGTTTATATAGATTATATATATAGAGTATAAATGTTCATTTAATATAAAGTTAATAAAGTTTTAAGAACTAAAGATTTTTATAACTACTACTACTATGCTTTATCATGTGTGTATGCGGACGAAGTCGCGGGTATCAGCTAGTAATTTATATTTATACGGTTTATTTTTAATTAATTTATATTTAGTATTTAATTTTTAAAACGAATTTTAACCTTGAACATGATTACATAATATTAGGTGCAGCACATTACAAACTACGGATGTAAAATGCTGTGTTCTTCTCACGGGCTCCTTTTTCTAATCATATGGTTGATTCAGTTAAACTTATTAATATTTATTAATGACTATTATAAAACGCATAGTTTAAGTCAATTTGAATAAAGTTTATTTAACTTTGAGTTAGACCACGTTATTATCAGGTCGTAGATATAAATTATAATTTATTGATAATTCAGTTCCACTTTTGGGTACTTTATTGTAGAATTTAATTCATCTAAAAGAATTGTTTATTTTACAGAGCCTAGTAGGGGCTCACTATCAGCTAGCTCAATGGGTTTCAGAAAATGATAAAAATATTGGAATTTCATATGAGATCTCTCGAATTCAAAGGGTGGTAGAGATTAACTGATGCACGGCAATATTTCACGATTATTTTCGCTTGAACCCTACTATGAGTATTAATCTTTATTACTACCGTCGACTATTTTTTATCGCCTTTTTCTCTGGTGAAGCAGTAATGTGCAAGCATAATTGTGTTTCGCTTTGAAGAACGCCGTAGCTAATGAAATTAATGGGCTTATAAGATTCATTCTAGGATCCTAAATGACATTGCAGTGGAATGGGCAGGGCGTAACATAAACCATTGGTGAACAACTGGCTCGACTCGGAAAAAAACTGGGGTTTCTTCAACTTCTCAGGGGTTGCAAGTGGGGTAGGTGCTCTGTTTGCAGTGTGAAAGCTGAAAGGATACTACTCTATGCTCTCAAAGCAGCAAAAGTCCTTACAACTTTCGCTACAGCAAAGCCTTTGTTTTTCTACAGAAGAGCACACGTGGAGTGTTCCGAAGAGCTTTTTCACCTGATTCCTGCCGCTGACTTCCACCTTTGCGCAATACGCCACAAATAAGAATATTATCCCCACCATCTGGATGTGTGGCGATCCTCCACAGTGCTGTTATCAAGGAACTTTCTTCCACGGAAAACCGAGCTGTGGAATGATCTTCCTTGCGAGGTGTTTCCGGGACGTTACGACATACCATCAAAAAAAGCGCGTACACCTTCCTTTAAGCCGGTAACACTCCTGTAATTCCTCTGGTGTTGCATTAGAATATAGTCGGCGGAGTTCACTTAATGGTAATTCTTCAATAAAAAGTTGTTGCTGATTTAATCGAGTCATCAGAATCGTCGTGATCTTTTTTTGTCTTGCTTGACATGAGTTTGGCAAAAACAGAGTTACGGGAGATGTTGAGCGCTCATGTAATACTGCAGCATGAGTTGGCATTACGAGCACTCTATTCAACAATCCACCCTGCCCTAGTAGTAGCTTGATAGTTCATTTGTATATAATGATTTCTAGAAGAAGACTTGTCGAAACTGTGGGAGACTTATTTGCAAAAGATGCCGACTAGAAGTACAGTAAGATAATGATGCATTGTTCTTTGTGTGGTTTTGCGCTGGCCACCTAAAATTTTATAATACTTCATTAAGTAGGCTTAGTTGTTTTATGATTTAAAAGGTGGACTGGGAGTTTCGTTTCAGTACTTCTCCCCATGTCAAATCGCCTTTACGAACTGATGTAGCTCCATGACGTTTACCAAGTGTTGTTGCAATGCAATATGTTATGTTATTGTCGCACCTTATGATATATAAATATATTTCTACTTACCATATGTTGAAAGTCTTGGTAAACTTCACTTTTTTCTTATAATTGTTATTGCGTGGAACTGAGAAATAAGGATTAGCAATTAAATTCTCTATTAGTTCGGCTTATACACATAACATTGTGACGTATCCTTGTAGACTCTTTATATTATCTTTATAAGATTCTAAATAACCACTCTCGTCGAGACGTTGAAGTTCAAAATTCCTCGTGACTCTCATTCATGTTCATAGGGGTTGACTTTTTATATTCCATAACATATCAGGTGGGTGACAATCGCGGGTGGCAATGTACTACTTATCTCACGTGGTGCGTATACGTTTTTTTTCCCACTTGGATGATAAGCTCGCTTTTAGTCCCTGGTCGAGTAGCTAAGAAGTCGTCTTGCCGGGAGAGAATCGGCCACTTTTGTCCCTCGTACCAGGGACTAAAAAAGACAGCTTTTCATTGAGGTGGAAAAAAAATACATTTCTCATGTGATGCTCACGCTCATGTGACGTTTATAATAAAAATTTAATATATTTTGACATATTGTAATAGAGGGTAGAGGCAAGGAGAATTATCTCATATGGTAGAAAAGTTGAAAAAGTATCCAGCTTATGCTGTAAATAACAGTTCAAAAACCTTCCACAGTGGCGCTGGTATATGCACAGAGTATGGTATGAATGTAGCAATTGCAGATGAACTGAAGTATGCCTAGTTAAAATTTTAATATCATTGTCCTCTTAAGTAGTGAATTAATGAAAATATCAATATACCAAATAACAAGCTTTTATCCGCGGCTTCGTCCTCGTGGAATGGTTAGTTTGGGCAGCATTGTTTATTTTCTAAGATACTTACTTTGCAAATAATAATGCCACTTTTTATATTATATAAAGTAGCCCGTGGGAAAAACAATGATCTCTGAAAATGAAGAACTTATGATAATGAAAATGATATGGAAGTTGTGTGAAAATGAATATGGAAGATGTGAAATATGGATTTCAATTTATTATTTCATTTATTGATCATTTCAATATATTTTAAATATATTTATTCACGATAAGTGGTTGCCAATGTCCTTTCCAAGTTCTAGTCTATCTGTGTAGGTAATAAATTTTATTAAAATTATTTTAGTGATTTAAAAGCGTAATCATCGTTATCGTCAATAAAAGGCTTCGCGGGGTTGAAATAGAGGGTGGAAATTTGTATGAAGATAACACCATGAAAAATTGTATTTACACATGATAGGAAATAAATGAATATTTGTCCTAGTTTTTTTAAATTTGGTGATGAAAAAGGGGGATAAAAGTTCTACATTTGGTAGCTTATAAAAATGTTATTTCCAAAAATAATAAAAAATGCTGCCCAAAGTCATTATAACACGCGCACGAAGTCGCGGTTAAAAGCTAGTAAATTATATAGTTAGATGACCCATCGCACAGTAATATTACCATTACCATGCTCACAGGCTGTCACTTGTCCTTATAAATAGAAAGAAATAATAAAAAAATCCATCAATCAATCAATCGTCTAAAAAAATTTTTGCTGCATTATTTTCAAATTTCTCCCGGGTAATTTAATTCCTTTTTAACATCTTATTCATTCAGTTTTACATCTTCATCTCATGGCGTATCATCTACTTTATCTTTTAACTCTATTGTTTCATTCTTCTTTCGAAGATCGCTGTATATATCTTGTAGACATCTTCCTTTTGTTTCTGGCACCGCTATTATAACATAAGTAGTGATGAACAGACAGACAATTGCGAAAAGATAGAACGCGACGTATATTCCCAGATAGATTGCGATTGGCTTAAAGAATAGAAGTTGGAGGAAGGCAGAGAAGGCCGCTATTGACATCGTGACCGCCATCACGGTACCGCGATACTATAAAAAAAAACATGTATTAATGGAATGGTAACATTGTATTTACAGTAATATTGTAAAGGGGGCTTGAAATATTTAAAAATATGATGATAGTTTAAAAAAAAGTATTGTGTGGTTTTATGAAACCACGGTAAAAATTTAAACTTTTTTTCACATTATAGACATTTAACTATAAATTAATGAGATAATATTCCATTAAGGGTATAAAAATCGCTTTTCCTCGTTGATCACTTTTTTGGACTCACTAGCTGTGTCGTTGTTTACTAAAAGCAAATATAAGTTTCACTTTCATAAATAACAACATTTAGATTAAACATTTACAAAAAGAAACAAAATAGGGTGGAGCACTAGCACAAATGAATAATATTCTATACACTACACGGACAGCTGCTGCGAACTATAGGCACCGCCCGACCGTCACGCGACATGCAACACACAGACGCAAAAGTTTGAGACGATGTAATAAAAGTTTCACTTTAAAAACCATTATTTAAGGCGTATTGTATCCCAAAAATAGGCTAATAACTAGCTAGTATAATTATTAGCCTATTTTAAGGGGTACAATACGCCTTAAATAATAGTTTTTTTTACACTATCATCATATTTTTACACTTCGTTACTAGCCCATTTTTAGGATAACTATAACTGTTTAATTAACTTCGTAATCTTGAACTTATCAAGTATTTCATTGAAAAAGAAGGCCACTGAGTTGCTTGCACCAGTTCTTCTTAAGTCTGAGTCATATAGAATGGGTGGTGATTTTAACGTTCAATTAGTTAATTAAAAAAAAACCAATAATATTTATTATGTGGTGAGTTGTAGTAGTATTGTCAAACAAATGTAATTTACCTTAAATGAGAAGATTTCTCCACCTAGAATCATGGAAACAGGCAGCAGTCCGGCTGCGTCGCAGAAGATACACACACAAAGGGTAACTATGGGTATCCAGGGTGTTGCATTAATTCCATATATCCTGAGTAAGAACCAAGTAGCTAATGCACCCATGCTTAGTCCAGATATTAGCGAAGTGGTAATCAGAAGGGGCTGAAAAAACGAAAATAATTTTAATTCGATTTTTTCATGAACAACTGAACCTTATAAGAAGAAAGATATCACTTTATTAATTCATATTTTTACATATTGCAAAATGTTGTACGTTGCTTATGGAGATTACTTCTTGAATGTGGGCATATATATACGTATGTTGGCCATTAGTTGGACTTACAAGATCACGAATGTGGAAGTTCTGCGCCGCGTCAATTAACAACGCGAACTCATGCAAACCATCAAGATGAGGAAAGTTGCATATTTGGGGCACGTGATTAGGCACGAGAAGTACGAACTCCTACAACTCATCATGATTGGAAAAGTTGCCGGAGGAAGAGGCGTAGGTTGCAGAAAAAAGTCTTGGCTGCGCATCATCCGTTAGTAGATAGAAATCGCGAATGTGGCAGAACTTTTTCGCCTCGCGAAGGACCAAAGTTAAAATGACAAAGCTGACTGCCAACCTTCGCTAGTCGGAGAGGCACGTGAAGAAGAAGATGTAGATTACTCCTTAAGACTTATTGGAAATTATTATTAGTTACTTAGTCATTACATCAATTGGACATCATTTTCATCGTCGAAGTTCGAGCCACGGGCAAGTACGAAGTTTTTTCGGTACTCGTTGCTCGGGTGTAATCAGCGTCCGTTGCGAGTGCAGTCAACATCGGGCGTTGGGTGAGCGCCGAGCAGGCAGTAAAGGAATAACTATCGAGTGAGGCAGTTGCGTCGCACGTGCATGCCGGGAACACCACGTTCTTTTATAATCTCTTAGCTTAAGTAATCTATAGCTGTTATGTGAAGTGTAACTAAAGTGGAAGTGTTTTACTCGCTGTCATGTCCAACGCGAACAACAATGGACAACCACAAAGATTCTGACCATGTGACCGGTCTTACCCCGCCATATATTTTATTAAATTAATATTTATGGCTTTGTATTTCAATACCTTTCTTCCTGTTTTCTCTACCACGCTAGATGCAACCGTAGATCCAATAACTTGCACAAAACCCAGCAACATTGCTTGCTGATTTGGTGTCAAAATCAATCTAGATTTTCCTGAAGCATTCGTAAATATTTCACCGGCAAAGTTCGTCACAGGTATAGCACCGCATGCTTCTCTTGCTATAACTGTAAAAAGGGCAATGCGGAACGCTCGGAAAAGGATTTTATCTTTATCTGAAACAGAAAAATGATAAGTCTTTTATTCATACATCCTTTCTTGTAAGAAATCCATATTTTTGCTGCAATGAAACAACCGGTATGAATTCTTTATGAAATGCCTTTTGTTGGACTTAAATTTTTATTTTTTTTACACCATCAGAAAGAAGACATTTCAACGAACAAAAAGCCCACAAACTTTTTGAAAAAGCTGATATTTTGACGTCAGAATTTTCGATTGAAAATTGGGGTGCTTTTTTGATATTAAGTTTGATATTAAGGCGAAAAAATAAATATTTTAATTCAGTTAAATAACAGTGTATTTGGGACATAAAAAGGTAAGTTTTCACCAAATTACGTAGAAAAAAATTTTTTTTTGAAAAAGATATAAATTAAATACCAAAAACTTGGTTTTTTGAATTTTACACCTAAATTTTGAGGTTATGTGACAAAAGTGTAATTACAAAAGTTGTAGAGCTCTTTATTACCTACAACTTTGCCAATTTACTTTTTGTCATAGGACTTGTAGTTTTGCCTGAAATCGAGTTTTATACCCAAAAACACCCCCCCCCCCTCTTTTTTCCACTTCTCAACCTCAGATCGCCCGTAATTTATTTTTCCCTAAATTTTTGTTATATTTTCTTCCTTTACTAATGGGTTTCATCCTACAGTAATTTTTTTTGGTTTCAAAAATTATCAACCCTGGCCTACTTGTATTTACGTTTAATTTGATTTGATAAAATTTTTTTAAGAATTTGAATTTTATGTATTTTGTCAAGGTTCGAATTGTAAGTACGACCGTACGATTCAGCTAACGCGTTATAGAGCATTATTTTGACTTTATATGGTATGCGATTTTTAAGAATTAAAATACTTGCAAGGAATTGTCTAAGTTTGTTGCATACATAGTCCACGTGATTATTCCATTTATAATATCCTCTATTATTAACCCAAGATATTTGTGAGATTTAACTATTTCTAAGGGTGTGTATTTACACGAGTGATAGGTTTTATGTAAGCAGACATGTTCGTGAACTATAATGTTTTTGATTGTTTTTTTTTTGTTAATAAACTGTGATTTTATCAATAAGAGCTTAGTTTTATCTGCATTAAGAACAAGGCCTACATCATGACACCACCGGGTAAGATTGAGGTCCTGTTGTATAAAATCACAAGCCTTTATTGGTTCTTTGTCCGCGATTACGAGACAAGTGTCGTCCGCAAACTGGAAACAAGTGCAGTTTTTTATACAATCTTTGATGTTATTGACATATGAAAGAAAGTGAAGCGGCCTAATACTGAACCTTGAGCAATGGCTATTCGGAAAAAATTATTCCATGATTAATGCTGCAAATCCTTTGGACTCAAACTGGAAAACTATTACAAAAAATAATTTATAACGATGCAAGATAGAAGCTCAGTTGGGATGAGCACTCGGACGAAACGCATCGTTCATAAATTTTGATTAAGAATATACTTTGTATAATTATACCCAGAATTGAGGAATATAACCACATATAAAAAATAGCAAATTGTATGGACTACTATTATATTTTTATTTTCCAATACATAATATGTACGTTCATTCGTCGCTTTATAAGGTCGGCAACGCTCTTGTGATTCCTCTGATGTTACAAGACAGAATGGGCTGAGGTGATCACTTACAAGTAGGTGACCCGTATGCTCGTTTGTAAATAAAATAAAAACAAAACCAAAACTGTCTACCACGTGTGCTGAAATACTTTGGTCACATAGCTCGCAGAGACCCTAGCAATATAGAGAGGCATAGGCCTGGGGTAGAAGCCCGTAACACCCAATAGTAGAGCGACCAGATGTCGACCGAGATGAAGATCCCACTCAGTATAGTTTTCAACAAAGTGACCAACATGGAGAAATTAAGAGATTTATTTATTTAACCAATAAATCCCCTATCCTTAGAGAGTGACCTATTGCGATCGAGGCTTGACTTAAATTTAAGTATTTAAATTAATATAAACATAAATCTTAGAGCTACTACTAACAATCTATACCTACTGTACTAGACTATAATATAACTATTACTAGAACATACAACAACTATTCTAATTTTAAACTCGTTCAGTGAGCAAGCAAACAAGTCAATCCTACGCGAAAGTTTATTTAAATTTCGTAAAGCGACTGTAAGATAAAGAGACATTAGCAAACGGAGTCAAGATCTAAACTCCCCCACTTCTGGGACTAGAATAGAATTAAAATTTAATGATAACAAACCACCACCACAAAATTATTAAATAACAAACCAGAATGAGTAATAAATTTTTACAACTAACTAATGGAACCAAACAAATAAAACAATTTATTATAAAAACGAAAAAGTAGGTAGTGTGCGGCAGTGACTGTGACCAAATGGAGCTAACTCATTAGTAAGGCCTAGCACGCATTGCGAATAAAAATCCGCGCGGATTTTTTTTGCGGATTTAAATCCAAGTAGTAAGGTTTAACTAGCACACACTGCGGAAAAAATTCCGCGATTTGTGTCAGTTTGTACTCAGGTCTCAGCCGAGACACATGTAAATGGACAACAGCGCTTATTTTTTTGGGCTTGTATTATGTATTATATGTCTATTAAGACGTATCAAAAGATACTGGAGGAGGTAAAAATGATTACTATTATTTTTTTACTACAAATATATAATATAATATAATAAAGCCTTTATTAATGATTTTCCATTTGATATCTACTCTATCTCTTATTTTAGTGTTAGTATGTTAGTACGGTTAGTCGACAAACATGATTATTTTATTATTGTACGGTGGTTTGGTTCCGTACAGAGTAAAACACAAGTTAGGCTCAAATGGTATATTGAAACCTTAACTTATGCTATATGGTAAAATGGTAAAATGTTGGTATGGTAATGAGCACGCGAATCGATCGGCGGCTTGTCGCGAACTGGTTACAATATTACTTAGGAAATAACGCGAGGCGACGTAAACGCTGATACGCGAAACGTGATGTACAGTCGACATGCTGTTGACCGTACATGCTGCCACCGCGAGAGAAGAAAGAGTGGTGGTGAAGATGGTACAAAAAAGAAATGGTTATGGTTAGCGAGTGACGTGAGACAAGGTGATAAACAAATTTGCATTATCTAATGGTAACCTTAATGTCTCTAGCCACAGTAATCACTAAAATTATGCCTATGCACTACAGGAGAAGTGGATTGGTCTTTCACTTCATCACTACACTTATCACTATTTTTACTAGCACTAGATTGCCCGTGGTTAACTACACTTACACACTGGTCACTAACACTATACACAAACGCTGCGTTCGTCAGACCCCGCGGCTCAGGGCGCGGCGGGTGCGACGCGGCTGGCCCTGCGCCAGCGGCTGCCGGCGCGGGCGGCGCGCTGGAGTCCTGGCGTCGGCTGCGGCGCGGGCACCACCGCCGCACGGCGTACGCGGCGGCCCCGGCCACCAGCACACCCGCCACCACGTATATCGCGACGTAGTGGTGAACGTCGTGATAAGATATACCACCCTTTAGACCACTCTCTGAATTCATTTGTTTTATTTTTGCGCCTATATCATCTAGCTCCTGATCGTAACCACCCATCACTGATGCTGGCTCCGAAATCAGCGACACGAACGTCTTATTCTGGTTAAAGATGTGGTTGATGGGGTGAATGTCTATAGCTGGTATATCCGTCTGTATGGTTAATGTATTGTTCTGAAGCCTCCGAGCATAAATGGTAATGTCTTGTCCTTTCAGAACACAATCTGGACCCAACCTAATAATGCCGCTATTATTAAGATGATTGGAAAACATTTGCTCTCCACAGATGATACGTACTGGATACGAGTCGCAGCAAAAGAAAAAGTATGTATTGACCTCGCTTAGCTGAGACCACCAATCTAGACATTTGGCAGTTTTGGTTCTGCACTGCTTCGTCTCCTGGTCTTTGGAGCACATGACGTCATCATGACTCCTATGAGAAATTGGTTTTTCCAAAGGACAAAGTTGTGTCTCAGTATCTAAATGAAGACAATTATTTAATTCTAAGTGTGATATGGTCATAAATGAGTCTCTTCGTAAGTTGATCGCAATGTAATCCGAAACTGGAACTAGGGTGACCATGGTTTTGCCGTTCCGTCTTGGTACAGGATAAATTTTATATACTTGGTAATGGTCTCTACTCACTAATGGTATTCTAATTTCAAAAATAAAATAGTCATTTAGCATTTTCGCTCTGACCTTGAGTAAATGGTACATTTTGGTTAATTCTGTATGCGTGTTCTCTATTGGTAAACTTAAATCGTTGGACAATCTTCCGGAAATAATATTTAATTCTTCTAGAAGCTGGTCGGGTTTCAAAAGATGTATGTTGAACTTCCCAAAGTACACCTCCGAAACAGTATCTAAAAGAACATCCTGCACATTCTTCAAATTCGACTCCAAGCTGTTAGCTGCCATAGCGCATAATAAAAATTCATTATTGTTTTCCACGTCTTTCAATTGACTCTTGACATCATTGGTAGCGTTCCTTAACTGGTTAAGGTAATGAGTAAATATTTTATATTGTTTGTCAATTGAGCCTTGCATCCTCTTCAATACATTATATTCTGCTTCTATTACGGAAGTCTGGTTTTTCCATAGAGCAGCAAGATGGTTTTGGTTTTCCCTAATTAAATCGATGTCCTGAATATACTGCTTAGCGAATTGGTCATCGAGTACACCGAACAGCGCGTGTGCAACATTACCCACAGCGTTGATAAGGCCGCGCCTGCGCCGCGCGTGCCCGCGTGGGAACTGCTGCGTCGACAGAATGTTATTGTAATGCGATAACTCTGTATAACTGTGCTGTAATTGTATTAAAATAGATTCACAATGGTTTCTGACTGACGATTCCTTGCAAATATATTCCATATGATCAATATATTTGGATAACAATTTACTGCCTTGCCAATATGGTTTTAAATCGTAGTATACAACTAGTTTCCATTCGTCCTGAACTAGTCGCATGGTTGATATTTTATCTAAATATAAACTTTGACTGTCGTTGAAGTTTATAGCGTTGTATGCACACGTGGCTGGTGAAAATAAAAAGGTAAACAACATAAGTGCCATGGTAAATAAATTAACAATTCCTCTTCTAGCTCGTCGCTTTGGTTTTGGTAAATCGTCGTTCGACTGGTGTTTCGGCTGGTTATGGTCAGTGGTTTCATGAATTTGGTTACTGTCTTCGTCGTTGGAGTGGTTAATAGGTAAAAGAGATAGTTTGACTACTGGTCGCTTCATAATGCCATTTTTGGTTTTAACAGAGACTACTCGAACTAGCCCATCTTGCCCCGGATGTAGCTGCACGATTCGACCGAGAGCCCATTTACCCGGTGGCAGGTTAGCATCGTGTATAATTACAATGCCGCCAACATTTAAATTTGGTTGTGAACGTCGCCACTTGGACCTAGCGTTCAACTGTGTGAGGTACTCCGCTCTCCATCTCTTCCACACATCTTGGTAAATCTTCTGCACTAACTGCCATCTGGTTCGTAAGTCGTGTTCTGACTCAACAATGGTCAATGTTGGTCCACTGGACAGAAAATGAGAAGGGGTCAAACAATCTAAGTCTTCGACGTCTTCACTCAGCGGGCACAGAGGTCTGGAGTTAAGGCATCCTTCTAGCTGAGCTAGAAGAGTAGAGAACTCCTCGTAGGTGAGTTTTTGTTCTCCTATTACTCGCTTCAGGTGGTATTTCAAGCTCTTCACTGCAGCCTCCCAGAGACCGCCTGCGCTTGGCCAAGATGGTGCGTTGAAGTGCCATTCTATCGACATTTCAGCTATTTCTGCATAAAACTGGGCATTCAATATGGTTTTCAAGTTAACAATCTCCTCTTGCAAAACTCTATTTGCTTTTATAAAGTTCGTCCCGTTGTCACTGTAAATGTGACCGGGCGATCCTCTCCTGGCCGCAAGTCTTCTGAGGGCTGCCAAAAATGCTGAGGCGGTGAGATCAGAGACCAACTCCAAATGTACAGCCTTGGTCGCCATACACACGAAGACGGCGACATATCCTTTGGTACATCTCACTGATCTACCCTTCGCAGACTTGACGTCAACAAAACCAGTAAAATCAACCCCCAAATGGTAAAAGGGGCGGGTCCTGTTGATTCTTGCAGGTGGTAAGTCTCCCATCAACTGGTCGTGTTTCAGGGGGTCGTGCCTTCTACATAGCACACATCTCCGTAGCCTCTTCTTTACAGCATTGTTTCCTCCCAGGATCCAATATTCTTGACGCAGCCAAGCAAGGGTTAACCGGGGACCCCCATGAAAGGTCATCTTATGCGCGTGGTCAATAATCATGTCAGTAAGCAAATGGTTATGTGGTAAAATACACGGATGTTTCATACTATCTTCTATTTTGGCGTTGGTCAATCGCCCCCCAACCCTCAAGAGCCCCTGGTTATCAATAAATGGTTTCAATTTTAATAATTTACTCTTAGGGTTAGGTTGGTTATGGTTTTTAATATATTGTATATCTTCTAAAAATTCTACTTGTTGTATATGCCTTATAATTAAGTTTTTAGCTTTTCTTATTTCTAATATAGTTAAGTAGTTTGTTTTATTAGTATTAAATGACTTAGGTGTAAAACGTAACACCCACGCAAGCACTCTTGAAGCTCGCGTAAAATCGCTGTATCTGCTAATTATACTATCTATAACCTTGTTTTGATATTTAATTGTGTTTACATTTATATTTAATAATGGTTTTTTAAGCTCTTCGCAGGTTGTATATAATTTATTGGTTAATTTGGACTCTTCAAACGATCTTAGCCAGTGGGGACCTATCCACCACATGGAATGGTTAATCAGCTGTTCTGTGGTAATGCCTCTACTTGCGCAGTCAGCTGGGTTGTCCTTTGTTGACACATAATGCCAGCTACTCGATGGTATAATGTCAATGACCTGCTTCACCCTATTCGCGACGAATGGTTTCCATTTACATGGGTCGCCGTTGAGCCAGCCTAACACAGCTGTCGAATCAGACCAACCGTAGATTTTGATGTTGTAATCTGATAGGCATTTACAGGTGATCTTCATGACCTTGGTAAGTAGAACCGCTGCACATAACTCTAATCTAGGTAACGATACATTTTTCTTTACAGGTACGAGACGAGACTTCGAAGCTACTAATACTACAGAAGACTGGTTGCTGGTAATATTGTTGACTCTGCAGTATACAACACAAGCGTAGGCATTTTGTGATGAATCACAAAACCCATGTAATTCAATGGTGTCGTTCTTAGAAGACTGCAACCACCTTGGTATGGTAATATGGCTAATTTTCGTGATGTCAGCCTCTATGGTTTTCCATTTTGTGTTGATGTCAGCTGGTAATTCGTCGTCCCACAGAAGATTTAAGAGCCATACTTCCTGGAAGAGTAGTTTCAACTTGGTGGTAACTGGTGAAAGCCATCCAAGCGGATCAAATATCTTCGATATATTCGAGAGTAAACTTCTTTTGGTGAGTTTACTGACTGGTTCGGAATTCAATTGAAAAGTGAAATAATCTTCGTCGGGATGCCACTTAAGTCCTAATGCCTTGGTTGATTCCTGGTATTTAAAAACATATGCTTGGTCTTCGCATGGTAACTGGTTATCTGGTAGTACATCTGGTTGATTTGACGACCACTTCCTTAGATTGAATCCACCTAACTTAAGGAGATTTATGAGGTCGGAAATCAGCCTCCTTGCAGACTGGAGGTCATGATGTCCATGGAGGAGGTCATCCATGTAGAGCCTGGTAGCCAGAACTTCTGCTGCTTCTGGGTAACGGTGACCTTCATCCTTAGCCAGACGTTTCAATGTCATCATGGCTAGGAATGGTGCGGCCTTGGTGCCGTATGTGACAGTGGTAAGTTGGTATTCTTCTAATGGTTGCTTTTCAGGGTCCCTCCACACGATCTTCTGGAGCGGCTGGTCATCATCATGGACATCTATAAATCTGAACATCTTCTCTATATCGGCTGTGAAGGCTATTTGGTACTGCCTCCACTTTAATATGAGAGTAAACAAATCCTCTTGTAAATTTGGTCCAGAGTACATAAGGTCATTCAACGAAAGTCCAGTCGAAGTTTTCGCTGAGGCATTAAAAACAACTCGCGTGGCAGTCGTCGTGGAATCCGTTCTGATTACACAATGGTGAGGTAAATAGCACTGAAGTATCGGATTACTATTACATTTCTTCATATGGTTTAAATTAATATATTCATGGATAAATTGTTTGTAGTTCTGTTCGATAATTTTATTTTTACAAAATCTGCGTTCTAATTGCCGAAATTGGGCTACGGCTTTGGTTTTAGACTCACCCAATTTTTCGGTAATCTCTGGTTTTAATGGTAACCGTACAACATAACGTCCGTCTGGTTTGCGCGTAGTATGCTGTTGATAATGATGAAGGCAATGGTTATCTTCATCCGTAATATTTACAGAGTTGTCTGAGATATCTTCAATCTCCCAGAACCGCTGTATATCCTGCAAGTCGACCATGACGACGTTGCAATATGTTTGGTTTGGTTTTATGGTACCACTAAGAATCCAACCGAGCTTGGTATTTTGCGCGATTGGTAGTGATGTGCCATTACGAATTAAACCTGGTAAAATAATTAATTCGTAAACTTCAACGCTTAAAATTAAATCTATTGGTCTACTTTTATAAAACTCTGGATCTGCGAGTGGTAACTTTTGTAAATACGGCCAAGCTGGTTTTTCTAATGTTTCGTGTGGTAAATTCCCGACGACATGCTTCATCACATAGGCTTCCGTTTTAAATGTGAAATTATTATGAAGAGATGACACTGAAAGCTGTGCGACTCCCTTACTATTGTTGGCTTTTGCGCCTACTCCGACCACCACACAGTGGCGCTTAATCCTGGGTAGGCCTAAAAGTTGAGCGGCATTCTCTGTAATGAGAGATGACTCCGCGCACGGGTCTATGAGGGCTCGCATGGTATGGTGACAGCCATCCATAGACATAATATTAACTTTAGCTGTTGCTAATAATTTGGGCATGGTTTCTTGTGGGGCATTGGTAACGCATATATTGGATCTTCTAGGAGAATTTTCGATCTCGGTATTTCTAGAAGTAGATGGTGCAAAAGTGACAAGAGCATTATGCAGAAGAGTATTATGCTGCTGGTTACAAAAACGGCAAGTTTTTTCCGAAGAACATTCCTTGTCATAATGGTTAATTAAACAGTTTTTACATAATTTGTTGGATTCAATGACCTTAAGTCGATTCAGCGGTGCGGATTCTAGAAATTGTTTGCATTTAAACAATTCATGGCAACACGTTTTACAGAGTATGCATTTCCGTTGTGGCGCAATATGTACTGGTTTCGTATTGACGTGGTTTATTACAGCTGGTCTTGGTTTAAAATTTCTGTTCATAAAATTATGTAAATGGTTATTGGTATGCTTTTCAGCCCATGGTTTTTGGTATTGGTTTTGGTGTACCTGGGATGAATTTGATTTGTTGAAGTCCTGCTTACGACGAGAGCTTTCTAACGAAGTAAATTTAATTTCTAAAAATTTCAAAAAATCTAACAAAGTAGGCAATTCTTTTGGATTCTTAAGCGACACAATGTAATCATTATGGGTTTCAGTATCTAACTTTTGGCACAAAATATAGACGATCAATGGGTCCCAGTTGGAAATGTCGATGCCCATTGCTTTTATAGAGTTAAGACACTCGTTGGTGGTGTCATGTAACCTTTTGATGACCGCTGCAGATTGATGTTGAATCGTAGGCATGGTTAGTAACAATTGTATGTGAGAATTAAATATTAACCTAGTATTATGGTAACGTTGGTTTAATATGTCCCAGCATACTTCGTAGTTTTCAGAATTGATGCGTAAATGGTGAACTAATTTTTCAGCCTCGCCACGGAGCTTACTTTTCAAGAATTGCATTTTCTGCGCATTTGGTAAAGATTTATTATGGTGAATTGTTTCGGAGAATAAATCTTTAAAACATATCCAATCTTGGTAGTTTCCGCTGAAGGTGGGAATGTCCATTTGTGGGGTTGAACGTTCCCTGTAAGATGACGACCACATCTGTCTGTTCACTGCCTTCTTCATGGTGTTGTATTTCTTCTCCATCTCAGCGAATGCTGTCTCATACTCTTCGTTGTCGAGCAGCCCTTCGCTGTCGATGTCCCAGTGAAGAGAATCGATGACCGACCATCTTGATTGGATAGTTCGTAAAATATCTTCGAACTCCCAGCGGTCGGAGCAGCTTTCAAGGTCGACAGCCTCTATGGTACGGGATAGCGCCTTGAAGTTGCTCTTCTGCTTTCGCAGCATTTCTTCGACCCTACTGGAGTTGCCCTGGTTCGATAGCTTTGGTGCAGGGAAGCTAAAAGAGGGACCCTCCTGAGCGGGAGAGAAAATATCGCGCCTATCTGAGCCCTGCGATAATGGTGTAGCAGGTCTCAGTAATGGTTTGCTGGGATCGCTGGTTACGTAATTAGAAATCATATTCCTAACTTCCTGGTAAAAATCTTTCGTCCGCTGGTAATGGTTTTCCGCGAAGTAGCGATGGTTAGGGTCTTCAAACTCAGCACAAAGCCTAGTATGGTTGGTCTGGAATTCACTCCAGTACGAGTCTAAAGCGTTGAGACGTTTTTCAATATAGGCGGGTGTCTTTCGTTCTGGCCCGTCCTTCTTGAAATTAACACACTGCGTGTTAATCGCGGACATAATCTGGTTTTGGGTGGTTAATAGAGCCTCCATGGTTACGGGTCAAAAGAGAGTGGTAAAGAGTGGTGAGTGATAAAAAGGAAAGATCTTACTTGAAGACTGGTACGTGGTGACCTGGTGTGTCCTCAGCAGTCTCCCCGTTGGTAGTCGCTGGTAGTATCGCCGATCTGGTGAACTGGTTACACTCCACACACAAGCACTTTGGTCAACACTAATTTGGTTCACTACACACGCGACGAATTTTGGTTAAAATGGTTAACTAATGGTACTGGTTAATAGAACGATGGATCACAATGTTTTTGTGTCCTCGAAATGGTTAAAAAAATTCTGGTCACTGGTTAACAAAAGGCCGAAGGACCACAATGTCCTTGGAATGGTTAAAAAAATTCTGGTCACTGGTTAACAAAAGGCCGAAGGACCACAATGTCCTTGGAATGGTTAAAAAAAAAAATTTGTCACTGGTTAACAAAAGGCCGAAGGACCACAATGTCCTTGGAATGGTTAAAAAAAAAAAAAATTTGTCACTGGTTAACAAAAGGCCGAAGGACCACAATGTACGGTGGTTTGGTTCCGTACAGAGTAAAACACAAGTTAGGCTCAAATGGTATATTGAAACCTTAACTTATGCTATATGGTAAAATGGTAAAATGTTGGTATGGTAATGAGCACGCGAATCGATCGGCGGCTTGTCGCGAACTGGTTACAATATTACTTAGGAAATAACGCGAGGCGACGTAAACGCTGATACGCGAAACGTGATGTACAGTCGACATGCTGTTGACCGTACAATTATTAACTTTTATGTTAGTAAGTTATAATGCATGCACTATGTTAGTTTTCTTGATTATTTTCAAATGGATCCCAGTTGGGTAAAGGCCTCCTCCATTCCTTTCTATTTTTTCCTTTTTCGAGCCATTTAGTTCCGCCAATCTCTCTAATCTCATCGGTCCACCTTTTATGTGGTCTGCCCACATTTCTCTTTCCTACAGGTCCCTTCCATGTTGTGGTCTGAATGGTCCATCTAGCGTCTGTTAGTCTGGAAATGTGTCCGGCCCATTGCCACTTTAATTTTAATGCTTGATTTAAGGCATCAGTTAGTTTTGTTTTCTTCCTTATCTTCTGGCTATGTATCTTATTAAGTTTTCTTAATTTAAGCATGCTTCTTTCCATTCCGCGCTGACATGTCCTAATTGAGTGTTGTATTTTATTTTACTACAAATAGTGAACGGAAATTAAGCCACTTTATTTTTTTCCTCACATATACCATGCCCATCATACAACTTGTGTCAACAACAAAATAACAATGCAATAAAATTAGCAGATTAATAGGCATTATATATTATGTATAATTCTATCTAAAAATATATTCATATTATAATTATATATATGTCTATAAGCTCTGTCTGTACATATTTTTTTTTTATTTTATGATAACTATAAGTTTTACTACTCACCGATGCGAATCTACAGTTCTTATTAATTAGTATTAATTTTTGCCTGTGACTTTTATAACTCAATTAAGGCTTGATCGCAAATAATAGGCAATGTATTATGATGCTAGTACGTCTCGTGGTATAATTTTACATACACTGGCCTTCAAAAGTAAGTATCACACTTTTAAAAGTGGGATATCGTTTTAAGTTCGCAAGATATACTTTCGAAATAAAAAGGACTCCAAAGAGAATTTAATTTTGTACATAAAAACTTTATAGTCGGTAACCTTCTTTTAAGAATTGGCTGAAAAAAAACTTCAAAAACAAAACCATTCCTTTTTCAAAGTGGACGTTTCTGAATTACAATTATACCATTCACATTTTTCTTTCTGTTTTAAATTTTTTTCAACATCGATGGGTCTTGTTTTAAAAATTTATGCTAAAAAGCACATAACATTTATTTATCATGCCTCTTTCAGTTGAATAATGTGCTAGGATCATGGCTTTTCTGGAACTAGGCATCAGTATGCGTCGCACTGCAAGAATGGTGGGTGTGACGGTACGAACGGTCCAGAAGGTAAAGCGAAGGTACGAAGAGACTGGACACCATCTAAGGAGACCTTGTAATGGCAGACCCAGGTGTACCAGTGCCCGAGAAAATCGTTATATTATTTCCACTGTGTTAAGAAATCGCCACCAAAATGCAGTTGAAGTCCAGCAACAGCTACTTCAGACCCAGAGGGACTACATTAGTGACAGTACAGTGAGAAGAAGACTTGCTGAAGCAAATTTGAAGCCCCGAAGACCAGCGAGTGGCCCAAAACTCGAGAGACAGCATCGAGTAGCGAGACTGCGATACGCCCGTGAACACATGCAGTGTGATGAAGAGGAATGGTCAAGAATTTTGTTTGCAGATGAGTCTCGATTCTCCCTTTACACTTCTGATGGAAGGCGAAGTGTTTACAGGCGACCTGGTGAGCCTTTCAAGCCTGCATCTCAGAAAGAGTCCAATACGGTGGAGGCAGTGTACATGTATGGGCTGGCATATCTTCAAAGGTCGCACAGAGATAGTAGCCATAGAAAATGGCACCCTCACTAGGCAAAGATATGCTCAAGAGATTCTCAATTAGTATGCAGGGCCGTATTTAGCAAATATGGGTGATGGATCGATGCTGATGCATGATAATGCCCGGCCACACACGGCTCATATCGTACAAGAGTATATTCAGGAGGTCGGTATCAGCGTGATGGCTTGGCCATCAAGAAGTCCTGATCTCAACCCGATTGAACACGCCTGGGATGAGCTTGGGAGGCTAGTAAGAAATCGCAGACCACCACCTACTACCCTCAGGGCACTAAAGCAGGCCCTGGTAGAAGAATGGGAGAATATTCCCCAACATCGGCTCCGAAACCTAGTGTTCAGTATGCCAAACCGGCTCGAAGCTGTAATCAGAGCTCGAGGAGGCAATACCAGTTATTAAAAATTAAATAACATGTAATACATTTTAGTTAAATTTTTTTACACTAAACTAAAAATGACTATTTTCATTGTTTTATCTTTTTTAAGTTAAAAATGTTACTAATGTATAATTTTAGTTTCTAAGAATTAAAGCCTATAAAAATTGCAACAAAACATTTTTAATCTTAAATCTCTACCTTCTATAGTTAAGAAAAAAAAATTATTTGAAAAGTGTGATACTTACTTTTGCAGGCCAGTGTATTTAATATATTTTTTGCCGTTTTGCAACATTTGGTAAAAGTAGAGCCCAAGGAGAAGTGGCAATTAAAATATGGTTTCTTACTCTTTTCATATTTGCAGCTTAACAATTTTAAATTACAATATTTATATGTAGCTAGTGTAAATGAAATGAAATTTATTTATTTGCATAGATTGTGGTGACTTAGTTTGTACTTAAGTCGTAGTTTCACAGCACAATTACTTATAACTTGCCAAATTTTTAAGTGTATAATATTAAAATTGAACAAAATACTCAAACGACTTTTGTAATCTAGCCTCAAAAGAGTGGCTATTATTTAGTAACTGCATCAATCCACATACTCAGAATATTGTATAAGTGAAGGACTTTAATAAAAATATCTAAAATTAAAATCTATGGACGATATGCGATTCGAACCTGCGCGTCTAGGGCTATGCCCCAGTGCTCTTCCAACTGAGCCAACCGTCCGTGTCCGCCTTTGTCCCATATTGTATATATAGCTATAATGAAATGTAATAAATTTTGGAATGGTTTCTTTCAAAATTCAATATGCTAACAAAAATTCATGGACGATGTAGGGCCCACTTATATGAAGAAGTTTTGCTGCAATTATTTAATTGTAATATAATACGCTGGTGTGGGACGCGACTTTCGTCGACACGCTGGCTCTTTCTCATGTCCAAGTTACGTCAGTTGGTGCTGGGGCTGCTGCTTTGACTGCCGAAGACAGCAAGCGTCGCAAATATGTTGGTCTCAGTAAGTCTTATCGGTATCTTTATGCCCTTTGGTATCGAGACACTTGGCCCGTGGAGCCCAGAGGCGCGAAGAATTTTCAAAATACTATCTTCGCGCCTCAATAAGGCTACTGAAAACCCAAACACTGGCAGCTATCTCGGTCAACGGATCAACCTAGCTATCCAACGCGGAAATGCAGCCAGTATTCTTGGTACCCTTCCACGTAATGATAGTTTTAATTTTATGTAGTCATAGTATTGTAAATATAGTTATAAGTTTTGTTTTGTTTGAATAATATAATTCAATACACGTGCCCAATATTGTGATAGACAATCTATCAATATTAGGCATGTATATACGCGCAATGTTAGATAGCAAGCACAGCTGATATCAGTAGAATTAGTTCATTGTTATTTACAGGCATGCTGCGTAAATAGCAAAAAACAAATTTAATAAGATAGCAAATTTATTACTCTACATCTTGATTGTGACTTTGATGATTTGAACAGAAATATAACGGAATATATTGCAGTGAGCTATAAATTTTCTTAGAAACTTAGAAATTATACGATTCGGTCGAATAATGCGAGTATCAAACATTTAAATAAATTAAAAACATATTTTATAAAAAGGACTTTGAAACTGCAATCCCCTGTTTTAGTCTGAAGAAATAGTGAGGATGTGCTAAAATGTCAAAGTTAACATTTTACCTTTAACTGAAAATAAAAACATAACACCTAATTATGTGAGGAATTTCACACGACAACGATAATAATTTGACATTGTTTGTTACGCATCCTCAAGAAGTTTTTATAAGCTCTGACGTTTTAAATTTAATGTCAATATAATATATTAATTTATGAAAAGGATTCTTCGATCCTCCTACTTTCTGAAACTGGGCTGAATTGGCGAAATCAGAAGAGGGTCTCATAACAAAACGAGTATAGGATCGAAGCGACCCTATTTCAAAAAGATAAATTTCGTATTCTTCTAACACAAATTGACGGTTCAGGAGGTCTATTACCAAAATCGAAAGCCGAAGTTTCGGTCTGAAACAAAAAAACGAAGATCTTCGAATTAAATACTATAGCCAAAGTACTTCGGATCCGAATAGTGTGGACGGATTTAGTTTCGGAAATATAGACTTAACCACAAAAAGTGATGCTGTAGCTACGATCATAATAATTTCAAACAACGAAACAGCAAAATGTCAAGTGACTTTGGGAATAAGGTAAATTAAAGGCAAAATGTCTTATCGCGAACTTCGTATCGATCCTCGGATCCGAAACACTTTCATAATATGAAAATTGTAAGATCCGTTAACCGATACTTCGTATTTTGATTTTGGTAATAGGGCCCCACTTCGGATCCTTTAATGCGTATTATCGTAACAAGATCGAACGTCAATTGGATGACGAAGGTGGATGGAAGATGAACGTCAAAGATGGAAATCTTGCAAAATTTTGAAGTCTGCTTGAGTTGACAACTTAAAGCATCATAATATAATAGAGCATACATAGCCCATTAAATAGTTGTATAAATAGTATTTTTGATTTGTAAGAATAATTTTGATAAATTGGTGCGAGAATGTCGAATACTGTAATCACTATCGTAATTAGTCATTTAGTGGTCCCACTGGAAGATCAGCGCTGGTTGCGACAGTAATCAGCATTATGCTGAAGTGTGACCATTTTGTGACAAACACTCCAAATTGTAATTTGTTTTTTTTTTTATAAATCTTTTTTCTATTATAATATTGTTTTTGTTACAAATAAATATATTTCTTTCTTTCTATTGTCCACATAGCCTAATGGTGCACTATTTACTACTGAAACATGGATTTTACTAACTTTGGAACGTGTTTTAGATATTTTTACTCACATATACTCTTTAGGAGGAACTTATTTGACGTCGCATCATTCTCCTGTTCTTTTTTGATGTGACCCAACTCTTTTACGACGTCAGAATTATCCACGCTTTTGCAACGGAGCCAAGCTAATATTTTAAGCGCTTTCTGCAATTTGAAAAAAATAATAAATTTTGAATCAATGCACATCAGAAAATTTATTATACGTAAAGGCAGAGATAGATGCAGCTTTCCGACTGATTTTATTTAAACATTATATGAAACATGCATTTAATTTTTAAAAAAATTAAAATAATAAAATTAAAAAATAATAATTTATAATAATAAAAATTAAATTATCATAATTTAAATTCAATACTTAAGGAAAGGAACGTTGAAACTTTAGCAAAGGTGTTTATGTGATGCATAAGCATTGTGACAAAAATACAGCTACCGAAGAACTTATTGTTATGTTAATGAAGTAAAGTAATAACGCCAGCTGAAATAAAAACTACAGTTTTATTACAAATTCAAACATTAGGTCTGTCTCACTCCCCGTGTAGGTATCAAAATCGTAAGTAACCTACGCGTGGCGGCCACAGCTACGGGGCTATCCAATATGCTAAATGAGCTGCCCTTCATTGAGCGGCAAAATTTAAATACTAAAAACATTAATTATAGAATAAAGGATTACCTATTACATAAATTATAGCAGCTAAGAGCATTTGAACCTGCTAAGTCATATTCATAAGTTATATTTATTCGTTTTTAAGTCTTTTAAAATATTTTCACTGTGTTCATTTAATTTATAGCATAAGTTGTGAGTTGTGACGTATTATTAAGTGTTATTAGCATTAGTTGTTAACCTTTGTGGTTTTTTAGATGCTAATTTGATCTAGTTTTATATCGGTATATGTAATATGATAAAAAAAAATAGAAACTCACAGCGAGCAGTGACACACGCGCGAACTAAGTTGGTCACCTACTTTTAAAAAATGCTTGCACCTACTGGGATTCGAATCCCGGTAGGTGCAAGCATTTATATGATGAATATGGATGTTTGTTTCCGAGTCATGGATGTTTAAATGTATGTATGTTTATATGAATTTATGTATGTTTAAGTAAGTATATTGTATTAAGTATATCATTATCTTGTAACCCATAACACAGGCTATATATGCTTAACTTGGGGCAATATAATTTGTGTAAAAAGTATGTCAATATTATAAGGTCATTGCGAACCACATTAATACTTTTTAAGCTTACAAATTAAACAGTCTAATTTAGAGTTATTATTATTATTATGTAATTATTATTAATGATAGCCACGTATTTATCAACTATACCAAGTAGGTTCAATGCTTATATTGCGTTTATCGTACTTAGACCAAGAGCTGACCGCAAAGAAGTTGTTTGTTATTGTAATTTTATAGAAGACGTGTGCAAGTCTAGCTCACGTCATGGATCTGTTCAAGGACGTATTTACCTACCTAGCTATATGAACTATGTTGTCGTGATCTTCCAACGCACATTACTATCTGCGACTAATGTAGGTTTGACAACGAAATAATGTTTATTTCAAACCTATTTATATTATAGAAAAAACTGAGCTATTTTTATAATATGACCTTATACTAGATAGGTACAGTTTTAGGTAAAGAAATCATGTGTCTACCCTGATGTCGTCAGAAGAGGTAAGAGTTACGTGATAGAAAGAGAGGCAACTTCTAGGTGAATAAAAATGTAGGTTAGTAGCGCTGTGCGACCTTAGACCTTATTGTATGACCGCAGGAGTCCCTATTTCTTTAATTGATTTTGCTGAGAGAGAATTCATTGCTTTTAGTAAAAAACATTTAGTATAAAGCTTAATCATCATATTGATTGTTAACCTAGATTTATGACATGTAGCAGTTGGTTTTTTTTTCCAATAAATAAATAAAAACATATTAGAAATAGCTTACTCAACAAAGCTTTTAAAAATATAATATATTTAGCTTCTGTTTATTATACGTACTTCTTCCTTTCCTATCTTAACCAGATACGAAGGTGTGTCAGGCATCATGGTGAAGAGCAGAAGATGAGCCAGAGGTACTGAGAGGCATATCCATGTTATAGTCCTGAATGGCAGAGTATCTCCAATTATGTACAGGAACAAGTTGCCAGTAGTATGTGATATCACAATCTAAAATATCACAAAACGTTACTAATGAATATTATTACGTATTTTTTTTATTATAATAAGGGACGAGACGAGCAGGATGGTAATTGATACGTCCTACCCATTACAATGCAGTGCCGCTCAGGATTCTTGAAAAACCAAAAAATTTTGAGCGGCACTACAATTGCGCTCGTCACCTTGAGGCATCTTCAGTCTTATTTGCCTAGTAATTTCACTAGCTACTGCATCCTTCAGACCGATACATAGTAATGTTTACACATTACTGCTTCACGGAGTTCAGAGGCGCCGTTGTAGTACCCATAATCCAGCCGGCTTCGAGCCCCCCTCTGGTGGGATGTAGTCGTAGCTATTAGCATAATCTTACCTAAAATTGGCTATTTGAGATTGCAATACTGATAGTATAATATAATTGGTGTGTTGTCTTAACTATTCTATAGTCGAAGTAAAATGAACATTATTCAATAAGGCTTAAACTAAACGGTTGTGAATTCTCACTACAAATATTTCTTTTAAATTACTGAATTTACCATATGTATGTAAGAAGTTGAGCTCGTGACAAGAACATAAAAGAACTTGTAAGAAGACGGCCACTGTTTTCAATCAAATAGGCATATTTTATAATGCACTTACCAGTGGGAGGCTCCTTTAAGATAACAACTTAAACATAATAATAATATACATGACTGTTTTTAACGTTAAAATACCAGTGGCTCCTTTGCATGGGATGACGGCTAGGTCATGGGTAACACAACGGCACCTATTTCAGCCGAGAAGCAATAATGCGTAACTGTGTTTCGGTCTGATGGGCGCCGTAGCTAGTGAAATTACTGGACAAATGAGTCTTGACATCTTATGTCTCAAGGTGACGAGCACTAGAATTTTTGGGTTTTTCAATCATCCTTAGCGGCAATGCATTGTAATGGGCAGGTCGTATCAATTATCATGAACATCCTGCTCGTCTCGTCCCTGATTTTCATTAAAAAAATCATTTTATATATATGTTGTATTTAGACTTCTGATATTTGATAATTTCTATATTGACTAATATAATAAGATAATTTAATTATTTTATTTTACTTTTATAAGTCTCACTTAACTTACCCAGCATCCTAAGCTCCCACGAATATTACCATCAGCGATTTCTTTTATGTAAATAGGACATATGACATAGCTTCCCGCCATAATGACACCAACTAAGGCTCTCGCTGTCACAAGAGCCCAAGTCTCTACGGAAAACAGAAGGAGGATCCAACTAATCTGAAAAATATTCATTAAAAATGTAATTTTAATTCAAACAAAACCAGTGACGTAGCTTGCCTTGGCGGGGCTCCGAATAAATCCCTTATGTATTATTGAATTAAACAAATCTTTACCCTTAATAATCTATAAAGGATATAAAGATTTCACAATAAAGAAAAAAAATGTTTACATGCAATTCAAATTAAATATGCTCCTTGCCTTTTTTTCTGCAAGCAACAAAAGTTTTTATTATTTTTTCATATAATAATATTAATTTTTAATATAATATGGCCCGGGAACCCCGAATAATTGATACGGTAGAGACGGCGGTAGCCAATAATCAATAAGGTAACAGATGTGTGTCATGTCCAAGTTACTTGTTGTTTGAGTTGGAGTCAGTTGGTGCTGGGGCTGCTGCTTCGACTGTCGAAGACAGGAAACGTTGTCAATAATATTTATGTATAATAATAATTTTTATGTATATTTGTAATACTGAGATAAAAAGTTCACCTCCTCCTTTAAATTAGTTTTATTCATTAATGTAGAACGCATTTTCTTAGGGACGAGACCCCGCATAGTAATTATCATTCAAATCGTTAGACCTGAATGCATGAATAAGTAATTAAATATACATTTCTATGGTCGAAAAGTCTCTTCGAGATCGAATCAGAAATGAGGAGACCCGTAATACAACCAAAGTCACCGACTTGTGCACAGTTGACAAGGCACATAGCTCGACGGACAGATAGGTTTGGGACGTTGGGGCAGCAAAGTACTCGAGTGACGACCACCAGCTACTGGAAGACGAAGTGGACCCCCACAAGATGGACCGACGATCTGATCAAGGTTGGATGAGGGCAGCGCATTACCGATCGTTGTGTAGATCTTTCGGGGAAGACTTTGTCAAGCAGTGGACTTCTTTCGGCTGAAATTATGATAATAATAAGTAATTTATTGCTTGTCTTAAATATAGGATTTAGACGAGCTTTGTTGAAAAACTTACCACCATTGATAATGACATCATCAGTAGTGTGTACTTCCGCCCAATTTTATCAGCCACGACTGCCAAAAGCCATGCAACTGGAATGCTGACTAAGTAGGACACAGCTGCAATCCATGATATCTAAAGAGTTTATCATGGTAAGGAATCATAAAGTAGTTTTCTACTATCGTGCGCAAAGTTCGATTTTGCGTATGCATTTGCGTTCGCAAAGTACCACTTTCCCACACGTTGACAAGAGCGTGCGGGAATGTATGAAAATAATTATAGTGGTCGAACGTTGCGCAACTTTATAGGAAAAATAGTATACGATATTCGTGCGCTCGTAGGTCATCCTGCACTCACTTCGCTCGTGCGGGAACGACCTACTTTGCGCACTTGTATCCTAATGCACTATTGTATCGTAATGTTATTAATATTATTTGTGACTAAGCAGTAATTGCCTGACATGATATTATGTACATTATTTAGAAGAAAAATTTAAAAAAAAAGGAATACCTCAATGTCTGTTAGTGGCACGGATCTCGTTGAGTTTTCGGACTGTAGCAAAAGTGTCATTGGTGACATCCATCCTACGGCAGACCCGTACGCAAACACTGGGAGGTTAACTAGAAAAAGGACATATGTGAGACCAAACCGACATAGCCCAAATTATTGCGAAACTGAAGTGCCATTGGGCAGGACACATAGTGCGACGGATAGATGGCCGCTGGGGCAGAAAAGTCCTCGAATGGCCACCACGTACCAGAAGACGCAGTGGTGGTATGCCTCCCACAAGATGGACCAACAATCTGGTTAAGATCGTTGGAATACGTTGAATGAGGGCGGCGCAGGAACGATCGTCGTGGAGATCTTTGTCCAGCAGTGGACGTCTTCCGTCTGATGATGATATTGGCAGATAAACTGTTTTATAATGTAGCCTTTTAAATAACATCTTGACTGTTGCTTCTCAATATATTCTTGATAATGTAATGTATGTTCATACTTCATAGGCACATAAGTGAATTTGCCAGAAACTGTCATAACCATAATGTTAACACCAGGAACAGACATAAACTGATGATGCCTACTACTCGGCTAAGTCGAGTTAGTAAGTCTTTTGTGGGGCGATGTATATGCTTTTACATCAAGATCCCAGAAAATGTTCAAAACAAACATTATTACGTTATTCAAAAGAATTGTTAAAAACCGTTTGTGTGTTTAAGGTTACTATAACATAAATGACTTTCTTAATGATACCACAGATTGGGAATGGAGCGACCGCCCTCAGGCTATTAAATAATAAGTTTAATTCTACAATATTACTTTGTAAATGTTACTTTAATTGTAAAACATATTTTTGATGAAAAAAAAAAGCCCGCTGAGTTTGTTGCGCCCATTCTTCTCAGGCCTGAGGCATTCATTTTGGAATGGGTGGTAGTTTTTTTGACTTTCAATAAGTGATTTCACATCCTATTTTGAATAAAAATATTTGAATTTGAATTTGAAATTTGAATCGTACGGGCAGCTCACTGCGTGGCTTTCTAACTGAGCTTAGCGTCAGAGTGAGACTTTTTAAAGGATTAATACGCGTGTAATCAGTAAACTTGAAAACGTGATCTGAAAAGGTTACGTAATGTTGGGTTACCTAAAATAATAATAATAAAAATAACTTAACGCAAAAGTAATGTAAAAACCCAGTTACAATTACATGCGTCTTAATCCTTCAAAACGTATTTTATTTAAACTAGATGTTGTCATATTGTATTTATAGATTAAAACATATGATGTAAAACTGAAATAATTTTCCGGTTATTACAATATATCGCGTTCTAATATTGTTAGTGTAAATTATAAAATAGTCTCTTATTTATAACATTAATGTAAATGGTACAATACATAACGTTTAGTATTCAAGTGAAGGTTCTTGGACCTAAATGAATAAAGGGATTTTGGATTTGATTTATTGATAGCAAGGGGGATCATGGGTTGTGGTAATAAATAATAATAAATGTAAATCAAATTTAAATCAAATCACCATCGAATTCAAATAGACAATATGTTCTTGTTATATTACCTCCAGTTTATTAAATCTAATTATTTAAATAATTAAAAAGCATCCTAAAATGTACTTTATTCGAAAATAAACTATTTTAACTTAGTGTATAAATCAATATTATATTATCATTCTTATATCAAATTAGATGCTTTAAATGTATGTATGATACGGTATGATCACTGCGGTTGTGCGGGTAAATGTTTTTTTTTTTTCGAAAATTTTCTATTTTTTATAATTATTATCCTTAAATAGAAGTTTGGTCTCCGCTACGCTCCAACTAGATACCGCAGGAGTAGTCGCAAAGTGCGGCAAATAATCCTACGCCCAAATGGGCGAACTCCAGCAAATCTCGAACAATGTTTGAATAGAATGAACAGTTGTGATAATCTATGAGCTGGAGATATTATTTTTACCAGTGGGAGGCTCCTTTGCACAGGATGCCGGCTAGATTATGTGTACCACAACGGCGCCTATTTCTACTGTGAAGCAGTAATGTGTAAGCATTACTGTGTTTCGGTCTGAAGGGTGCCATAGCTAGTGAAATTACTGGGCAAATGAGACTCAACATCTTACGATTCAAGGAGACGAGCACAATTGCAGTGCCACTCAGAATTTTTGGGGTTTTCAAGAATCCTGAGCGGCACTGCATTGTAATGGGCAGGGCGTATAAATTACCTTCAGCTGAACGGCCTGCTCGTCTCGTCCCTTATTATCATAAAAAAAGAGATATATAATTGTAATATAAACTGACTACTCACAATTTATATAAAAAGTATGTGACAACCAAAATCTCAAACCCTCTAGGTATGTACATTCTATTCCATGTGTGTAAATTAAAACTTGCAATTTATTTACCTGCTAGAACATCAATAATTTATTTTTTATTTTCGTCGTTAATAAAACACTTGTCAAATTATTTCATTTATGTATAATTAATTATAAATAGATACATTGTTCTTCATGCCTAATATAAATTTACAGTCTCAGTCTCAAAAACAGAAACAAAGAGGCACCTTCAATGTATTAAATTCCTCTGGATGGAAACTGGAAACCCTGTGCAGAGCCAACCAGTGATTACCGTCTGCTATGTAATTTTATTTAATGTTAATAATGAATGCAATAGATCTACGACTGACATCTAAACAATGTTATAATATCTGACTTTAAAGCATACCTATCTGTTAATAAGAACTTTATAAAATTAAATAGTACTCGTAATAGATAAAGCTAATAGTTATAAATAAATATTCATAATTAAATATATTATAACAAACAATAACTGTCAAACGTATACACGGTTACATTTGCTGCAACTATTTAATGTGATAAAAATTTAAAATCCGTGTCTTTTACACTATAAAAAGTGTTAATTTACTAAAACTAAGTGTGTAGAGCATAGTCAAGAATTAAAATCAGTGCTTTATCTCCGTTATAGCTGAAGAAACACAGAATTTCTTCCTCCAGTTCTGATAATTTAGAAATTAAGTTGGAGGTAAGTGATATAAAATTGAAGTCAATGACAAATGACATATTCTGAATAGTTTCACAGCTGCCATCGTGATTTACGCATCGGAATGTTTGACGTCAATGACAAATGACATATTCTGAATAGTTTGACGGCTTCCATCTTGACTTCGACATCGGAAGTATTGCCATATTAAATAATAAAATTTACCCAATTTATTTTAAGGAGATTTATTCAATTTTTTTTTTGAGATTATATTACCAAAGCAAAATTAATACAACATGGGTTTACAGTGTGAGGCGTGCAGCAATAGTATAAATGTTACTCAAAAACGTATAAAATGCACTACATGCGCACATTTTTGCCATTATGTATGTGTTAACTTTGATGACACTTCCTCGTTGTCACGTAACCAGTGGAAATGCCCATCATGCCTGATAAAACAGCGAAAAGTGGGAGATAATAGCAATATGCCAGTCCGTAGCCCCAAACCTCAGGGGTCTATTACTCAGCCATCTACCAACGTGTGTAATCCATCTCAAATATCTAATTAATTGCCTCATTTGGAAGAGTTGTTAGACAAAAAATTAAAAACTATTAAGGAAGAGATAGTGGCGGAAATAAAGAGTTCTCTTTTGAAACACATAAAGGATGAAGTAAAAGCTATCTCATCACAGTTTAATTTAATTCAAGAATCATATCAGGTCCTTCAAAATGAACACCATGACTGATGTTGTGAAATTGCAAGCTGATATTGATGGAAACGACAATCAGATATCGGAACTACGTCATTCAATTAATAAGCAGCAGCAATGGTGCCGGCAATTAAATATTAAAATTGTTGGTTTACCGGAAGCGGCAAATGAAAACCCCAAGACTCTTATGGTTATATATCCACCAGGAAATCGCCAAACATGCTGGTTTACAACTGTCTTTTGATGAAATAGAATTTGCACACCGAGTTCAGCCTTTTAAATGTACGCCCAAACACCCAAAAGCACTTGTAACTACTAAAATATATTATTTAACTATAATTTTGAAATAGTTTCAAAATTATAGTTAAATATATTTTAGTTAGTTTATAACAGTAAGTACCGGTAACAAATGATTAATGCGCTAATATTATTTTATCAGAATGTTCGTGGGCTACGTACAAAAACAACCGATCTTAAACTTAACATTTTGTGTAATGACTATAACATTATCATTGCTACGGAAACCTGGCTTACAGGTGGTTTTCATAATGGAGAATTATGTGATGGCCGTTATGACGTTTTTAAGTGCGATCTTGATTTTAGTGCAACTGCAAAGAAAACTGGCAGTGGTGTCATGATTTGTTGTAAAAGAAATCTACTTGCTCAACAGAAATCGGAATGGTCATATATTGGCCTAGAATCACTTTGGATTACCATACCGAGTAGTACACTAGGATCCCGGAATCACCGTCAGTTTCATGTCGGTGTTATTTATATGCCACCTGATAAAAATTAGGCCACAAATCTTATGAAATTCATAGCAGCACTCTCTAATTATTTAGTTAACAATCAAAACGATAATGTACTTTTATGTGGGGACTTCAATCTACCTCACGTGAAATGGTCTCAACAGGAGGTAAGTCAATTAAAAAAAGGTTCAATAGGTCTTCAAAATGCAGCCATAGAATTTTTGGATGTATACAGCATAGCAGGGCTGGAGCAATACAACTTTCTGGCTAATACAGCACATAATACTCTTGACGTAATATTTTGCAATTTCCAAATTGATATACTGAGAGCTAAGCAGTCACTCGTTCCAGAAGATAATTATCAACCGTCCTTAGAAATTGACACAACTGATTTTAATATTAAATTTTTGAAAAATAAATCTTTCTCTCGCTTTAATTGTCATAGATCAAACTTTATTGAAATAAATGAAGGCTTTTCCAAAATAAACTGGTATAACACTCTATTAGGCGACAACATCAACGACATACTTGATATATTCTTAAGCAGATCATTCAGCTCTCTTTACACCTAGAATTACAAATAAGTCATAAAAAAAATTTCCATGCTGGTATAGTAGTTAGCACTTATACACGTAGTAAAAGATAAACTAAAACTTTACAAAAAATGGGAAAAATATAAAAATCCGCTAGATTTAGATGAATTTTGCGTAGTTCGTTCAAGACAAAAACTTACAAAAAAAATATTATGAATTGTATATCGATCGTATGCAATAATATATTATCAATAAAGATCTTACCCGTTTATGGTCATACGGTAAATCCCTAAGAACGGGTAATATAGGTCATCCTAACACTATGTCATACAACGGAATTTTAGAGAATCCCGCAGATTCCTATGATGATAATGAACTTCCATCGGGTTGCCTAAACAACGAACTTATAAAATATCAGTAAATGTACATGAAATAAAACGCATTTTGTAATCACTCAACGTAAATAAGGGCGCTGTCAGTGATGGGATACCTCCAGTGTTTCTTAAAATTTGTGCCGATACTTTAGCTTTACCCTTTCAATTATATTGACCGTGTCTGTTAATCGTTACGCAGAGTTCCCTGCAAAATAGAAAGAGGCCCTCATTGTGCCAATATATAAAACTGGACAACGAAACCAGATCGTTAACTACAGGCCTATATCAATTCTTAACTCGATGGCAAAAATTTTCGAGATTGTAATACAGAAACGTATTACACCTCTCGTACATAAATTTATACCACCAGAACAACATGGTTTCATGAAGAGGCACTCAACTGTTACAAACTTGTCTGTGCTTGTTAATTACACTGTCGATAAAATGAATAAAGGAAAACAGGTGGATATTATCTATACGGATTTTGAAAAGGCTTCTGACCGCGTGGATTACATTATTCTGCAAAAAAAAATATATGCGCTTGGTATAAGAGGTGATTTACATAAATGGATTTGCTCCTACATAATAAATAGAAGACAGGCTGTAGTTCTGGGCGGTGCCAAAAGTGATTTTATATATGCTTTATTTGGAGTTCCACAGGGATCTATTTTAGGACCACTGCTGTATAACGCATACTTATTTGACATATTTACCTGTTTTAAACACGCACGTTTCTTGATATGCAGATGATTAAAAAAAATTACTATGCCATTGATTCAACTGCAGACTGTCATCTCATACAAAAAGATTTGAATAATCTGGCGGTATATTACACCAAGAATCGCATATGTATAAATGGCAGCATATGGCAAAAAATAACATTCACGAGACAAAAATGTCCGGTTAAATTTACGTACAAGACAGGTGACTCCTTAATAAAATAAGTAAAGTCAGTTCGCGATCTGGGTGTTACACGGGACTCAAAATTAACTAGGACTGAACACATTGAAATTATAACTTATGGAGCTCTAACGACTAAACGACTCGGATTTATCAAACGTACATGTAGACCTTTTACAAATATAACATGCATGAAAACTCTGTACTCAACATACGTAAAGAGTATCCATGATTATGCATCATGTATTTGGTCAACTCACTATGCAGTACATAATATAAACAAAATTGAGTCTATACAGAAGAAGTTTGTTAGATTCTTGTGCTTCAAGGATTACTCTCATTTCGACGCCTATGACGATGTCTGTGTACGCTTTAGAAAGGAGCCTCTGTTTATACGGCGGAAAAAAAGCGATACTGTTACTCAATATGTTATGGAATAACCTTATAGACTGTTCGGAATTATTATATCCAAGCGTACCGGACTACAGAACCCGTCGCATTGCCTTGTTTCACTTCCCCCAAGTATCTACAAATTATGCTGAGAACAGTATTTTAAAACGTATAACATACTTATTTAATACCGAGTAAGCAGGTACTGACATTTATGCGACGTCTAAGAAACGCTTTTTACACGAAATCTCAATACTTAAAACACACGAAAATAATATTGTATAACATAAACACGAAAACACTCAATCACCCACACCCTCACTCACCTACACTATATATTATATACACACACACACCTTATATAATATTATTATTAACGTATGTAATAATACTATCATAAAATAACAGATGTATACCTATTAAAGTTTTGTAACTATTATTCTTAATCCTAAATTGGCATATTTGTAAGGCTATTGTAATTGTATATAAAGTAAAATATTGTATAAGTAAATAAATAAATAAAGTTATATTAATTTTGAGTTGATAATTTTCTCGGTTTCATCATAGCTTAATTGTAAAAGCCACTCTCGTACTATAGATTTTAGTTTGTAAGAAGAGAGGTCCGCAATTTTTATTTTATTATTTACTTGCTTATATATTGAAGGTCCTAGATAGCTAGCATGATCTCAACACATGACAAGATTGAACTTCGGAACACATTAAATATTTTTGAATCTACGAGAGGGTGGTATAGCCAAAATTTTCTTTAAGGCAACCGGGCTTTTTGTGCTGTTTGATTATTAAGCAGTGTAAAAATAATTGTCGAACGGTAAGGATTTTAGTTTCTTTGTTTAGCATATGAGAAGGGTACATGAATGGATTATATGCTATTATAGCATGCGTTGAGCTCTTTCTTATCTTATTAAGTGGTCCTCTTCTTTCTTTTCTTATTAAGTGGGTTTTATTTGCTCCTCCCCAGGATATTACACAATACCTCAAAAGAGAACCGACCAAGGCATTGTAAATACCGTTTTGTAACTGTTGAAATAAATATTGAAACGCGTGTCATTGTAACTTTATTTTTATATAAGATGTTTGCGTTAAAGTTACATTTTAATTATTATTTTAGTTAACCCGACCGCGGCATTTCAAGCCCTTTCCTGATGTCGTTTTCAGAGGGACTGCAGATGAAATGAGTCAAGATAGTCTTTTTAATCCTTTAAAAAGTGTTTAATTTTAATGTGTAATACTCGCGTAAATCAAACAAAATTATATTTTAATTGTTTAATGTTCGTTAGTGCATGCGCACTTCGGTTGTGCCACGAATTTATTTGTGCCCTTAGTTCTCTTGCCGTTTTTAAATCCATTTTATTAAAAATAGTAAGTGCATATTTGAATGAATGAATGATTTATTTATTAAAAAAAATGCAGGTACATTTTACCAGTGTAACTGTTGTTTGAATATGACATTAAATTTAATTAAATAAAGAAAAAGGATATGATTAACAAATTAAGTTATACTACGGACTAGTAAAAAAAATAAGGACTCCGTGTCATCACAGCGTAGCACCAAGACAAGCCGATTAACGTGTAAATACATAGCCCCACGCACACACTTACACTACTACAGGCCTATAGGCGGCCATTATGAGAATTGTCATCGTCTGTGA
Source organism: Leptidea sinapis (assembly GCF_905404315.1). Taxonomy (NCBI): domain Eukaryota; kingdom Metazoa; phylum Arthropoda; class Insecta; order Lepidoptera; family Pieridae; genus Leptidea; species Leptidea sinapis. The sequence goes on along the minus strand of NC_066286.1, from coordinate 142,888 downwards.
CAGATCAGTTTGCGTCTCAATAAAATATTTTAAAAATGCCGTCGTGCGTTGTGAAGAAGCGTAAAAACGGCACTATATAAGTATTTGTGGCGATATATGATTATTTAAGGGAGAAAAAATTGTGTAACTAGTATCCCCCGTAACCGGACACACACTAGCATAACGGTTCTTCACTTGCTTTCACTTCACGGCGCGGAGTCCTTCTTTTTTTACTCATCCGTGAGTGAGTTAGACATAACTTTACACAAACAAAGCATTAAATAAAATAAAAATATTTAAAGTGCAAAACCAATGATTGTCAATAACTTAAAATAACCTTAACCTTTAGGTGGTCCTTAATTTAAGATAAGATTATCACAAAAAAAAACAGAAATATTATAATACCATTGATTGATGATTATAATAATAAATAATAAACAAAAAACTTACTTAGAAAACAACATATTATTTGAGTTATTTTGCTTCCTTCTTCAAACACCAAGAAATACTTGTCTTTAATCATCCTATCATCAGAAGGTATATATACTCTATACTATACAGCTGGCTCAACTTACAAAATAACTGAAGATGTTATCTTATTTTAAATTATTTATAGTAACATCAATGTAAACAAGCTTGTAAAGAAAAGCTTCTTGTCAATAGAGCATCGCATTGGTATTAAAGTATTAGTTATATAGATATCTTAGATAATTTTTATAGAGTATATTATCTAGATAGAGTCTCTTGCTGTTAGACAATCGATAAAAATAGGCCAGGAATATAAGTTTAGTGTGCGTGACAAGCTACGTCTTACACACGCGACTTGTTTCGTTAGTGTGTGTGAATTGCTCAAAATGGAAGTTAGTTCTAAACATTTTTTTTTCGATTTTAGACGTATAAATGACCTAGGAAATATCATGAAACACAGTCACCTAAACGCTTATCTAACACGAACTAACAATAATGTGCTACCAGATGATAAAATTTATCTGAGAAACTCCTTAATGACTTGCAAACAATAACATGCATTCATATTTAATCAGTTGATTTAACACATCTTAGGCTCAATACCTGTACTATACATGCAAAGGTGACAAAGATATTTTCTTATGTCTTCAAGACACGAATTCATGTGCAGCTGCAGTATCGCTAATAAGGCTGGGCGATAACTTTTTATTCCTATTTTTGTACACTAGTCATCATCAGGCTTGTTGGAAGAAGTCACATCAACATTTTTGGATTCATATACTGCTGGTTGCGATACTGTCGCATTAGGATTTTCAGTTGATGGACTCCTTACCTAGAGCTTTACCTCCTACTTTCTGATTCAGCCCTGTGCTGCCCCGGGGCGTAAAAAGAATAGGGTAGTCCCAGGTCCAAGGGTGCCGTAAGAGGTGACTACGGGCTTTTTGAAAGTGGGAGAGTCACGCTGCTGTCTTATGACGTCAGCACAATCGGGCCAAACTCGTCCGGGTTACTTACCACACTCGCACAGAATACCGGCGTGAAGTAGCGGCCTAGTGCCGCTATGTTTCGCATAGGTTAGTGTCGAGGACCGGAGGCCATTCCCCCCCGTCCTCCCCCCCCCCCCCAACAAAATATGAGAGCGGTATTTAAAGAGAAATTACCCCAGGAGGGTACCGGCTCTTATAGAGCCGGAGAATCCCTCCCCGAGCATTCGCGCTCGGGCTGCCCCTCGTTTTCTGGGGAGGGCACAGTACCGCGTATGTCACAGGACAAACAGGGCAGCAACACCACGGCACCCCGCTCCACGATTAATGTGGACTTTTGTAACATCCGGGGAATTCACTCCAACTTAAACGCCGTCCACCACCACCTTGAGACGGCGCAGCCGGCCTTGTGTTTCCTTACGGAGACGCAGATATCTCGACCTAGCGATACGTCATTTTTTTTTTTTTTTTTTTTAATATATTTATTTAAAACTTTACATATTTATATAAATAAAGCAGCAACCAAAAATCACGAAGATTTAACGTACCCCGGGTACAAAATTGAGCATAATTTCATGCCTCATGCCGGGGTATGGGTGTACGTTAGGGAGGATATCTGCTGTCGCTGTCTTGGCAATTTTGAGGGTAGGGGCCTGTCTACTCTCTGGCTCCGCGTAGATTTAGAGGACCGCGTCCGCATCTATGCGTGTGTCTACAGGTCCCATAGTGGTAACGCAGAAACGGATCACCTCATGGGCTGCGTTTGATGCGTGCTTGCTCAGATCTTATTGTGTCTATCGCCGGATCCATATAATGTAAAGAACCACGGTGAAACAAAAAAAATAAACTAAAAAGAAGGAAGGTCTAATGTGCGGCGAGTGAAAGTTATTAAATAAGTTGTGGTAAATAAAAACCATAAAGTGAAGTGAAGTGTTCTAAGCGTGAGTAATAAGTATGTACCTAAATCAGCGCGTCTGCCGGCGCCGGTAAGTGTATTTCTAGTAAAACACGGAACACTGTACACCTGGTAACTACGACATTAATGTCGTAGTTTAACAGTTTTAAAACTGTTCACAGACTTCTGTATTGTAAACTCGTTATTTGTTAGCTTATATTGTGCTCAGAAATAAATAAAGTGTATTCGTGTAAATTAAGTGAGGGTATTTTCAAACTGGAGTGCATAATATAAGCAATTTAGTAGTGTCCATAATTTCGTAATCGTAGTCGTACCGGCAAATGGTTAGTTAAATTTAGACTGTTTGAAACGCATTGCATAGCGCAGTATAATAACGCTGGACTAGAGAACGCAGTGGGACACAGAATCGAACCCACGGAAAATATAGCTGTTTTATTTTCTTTTTAGTTTCTCGAACTTTTTGCTCTTACATTCTTGTATTTATTTTATGAAAATTGTATACTTTTAATTGTATACTTTAAAATGAAAAAAATAGATGAAAAATTAAGACCTTTGCTAGAGGAAAATAAATTATTAAAATTTAAAGTGGCAAACTTGGAAAAGGAGGTGGAGCATTTAGAGAGAGAGAAGAGGAGTAAAAATATAATAATTCATGGATTAGAAGAAAAGGAAAAGTCAACTCATGACTTAATTAAAAATATAAAGAAATCTTTTATCGATGAACTGAACATAAATATAGAAGATTATGAGATAAATAAGATCCATCGTATTGGCATGAAAAATAAAAATGGGAAACCGAGGCCTGCGCTCCTTTCATTAGTTAGTGGGTGGAAAAAGTATGAAATTATCAGGAATAAAAAGAAATCAAAGTTGTTAAACATATCAGAAGATTACTCAAAGGAAACATTAGAAATAAGAAAATCACTTCAACCCAAATTATTAGAAGAAAGGAAAAAAAGAAACTATGCATACATCAAACATGACAAACTGATCGTGAAGGAAAATTCAAGGGCCATAGATAAAAGAAAAAGAGAGATATCAACTTCACCACAAGTTTATCCGCAACCAAGAAAACAACAAACCATAAGCTCATCAACGAACAACAAAATAAATGCATTCGATATTATGAAGAGTCGATCTCACTCTCATTGAACTACTTCAACAACGAAACAATTGCAATTATCTACCGGTGATCGGAATCAGAAACATAATAAAAAATATAACAATGAATCAATAGAAAAGAAACAACCTTCCCCAAGCCGGCTGGTCCCCGTGAGGAAAAAAGACCACAACCCTCCAGCGAACACTAAAATATCGACTCCAATGATAAAATACTCACAACAAAATCTTAAGATTGGTACATTTAACGTAAGATCGTTGGCAAAAACAAAACGATTTATTGAACTGACATATCTGCTCCACAAAATAAAAATTGATATATAAGCCTTGCAGAGGTTAGGAGAATGGGCTGTGCAATTGAAGAACATGAAGATCTTTTGTTACAAGGGCGAAACACTAGGCCTCTATGGAGTTGGCTTTTTAATAAAAAAAGAACATAAAAATAAAATAGTAAGTTTCTCAGCGATTTCAGACAGAGTTGCTGTATTAAAAATGAAATTTGACAACCACATGCTAACAATAATACAAGTGTATGCACCAACTGAAAGGGCAACAGATGAAGAAATTAACTCATTCTATGAAACTTTACATGTAGCTCTCGGCACTGAAGGAGAAAATATTCTAGTTATCGGTGATTTTAATGCAAAAATTGGGCAATGGAGAAAAGAAGATAAAGACAACTTTATTTTAGGAAAATTTGGATACGGAAACAGAAATGAAAGAGGAGATAAACTAATTCAATATACACTAGAACATAAATTGTCAATAATGAACACCTTTTTTAAAGCACGAGAAAACCGTAAATGGACCTGGCTCTCCCCTTGTGGCAACAGAAAAAATGAAATCGATCTTATTCTATCGAACAGCCCTAAGCAGATAAGAAATGTGGAAATATTACATGGATTAGGATTTAGATCTGACCATCGCTTGGTAAGAGCTACCTACACACTAGATCAAGGCAAAAAGAGTAGAATATCCTTCAAAGCACAACCTAAGTCTCTCAGGACGGAAGAGGATAAATCCTCGTATCTAATAAACCTCGAAACCAATATAGGTCAACTGGAAACACAATATGAATAAGAAGAAGATATTCAAACTTTATACACTAAACTGGTCAATATTATCAACACAAGCCTTGTATGTAATTCAAAAAATAAAGAATCACAAACCATCCACAAAATACTTAGTGAATCTACTCGAACCCTCCTCACAAGACGAACTGAACTTTTAAAAACAAAACAAAAGTCGAAAGAAATGAAAGAAGAATTGAGCAGATTATTTAAAGCTACAAGCAGGGCTATTGATAAAGACTACAAAAACCACAGGAACAAAATAATTGAGACTAGTCTAAAAGAATACTAGAATAGTCTAATAGAAGCACAAAGAAAGCCTATAAGAAACTGACCACGCACAAAAATTGGATTACAAACTTAAAAACAAAATCAGAAGAAACCAAGAGTAGACCAGACATCATAAACGTTGCCACAAATATCTATAAGTAATTATATGAAAAATCATCAAACTCAGCATATTGTACCACTACAATCGATAAAACAATGGGATATCATCTAGACAGAAGCAACCCACCGCCAGTAAATATTACGGAAGTCATCATACACATCCTAAAACTCAAGGCAGATAAAAGCCCTGGTCCCGACGGTATACAAAACGAAGCCTTAAAAACTAGAGCTGCCCTGCTAGCCCACCCACTTACATACCTATTCAACAAAATTCTTGACACCGGTAAGGTACCAGATCAGTGGAAGAGATCAGACATAATACTTCTATACAAGAAGGGAGATCCCCGAGATATAGCTAACTATCGCTCTATAAGCCTTTTATCATGTGTGTATAAACTGTTCACGTCAATCTTACAAAGTCGATTAAGTCCGGCAATCGATAAGCTCCAGCCGATAGAACAAGCGGAATTTCGGTCCGGATTTTCAACAACGGACCACATACAAGTAATGCAACAAGTGTTAGAGAAATACAAGGAGTTCAACAGGCCACTATATATCGCTTTTGTCGATTACGCCAAAGCATTTGACACGATTTCCCACGACTCTATTTGGGAAGCTCTGTATAAATGTCACATAGACGAAAAGTATATACGAGTGCTAAAGAACATCTATAAGGGAAGCGTAAGCCAAGTCAAATTAGAGACACGACGCCCAGATATACCGATTTGCAGAGGAGTGCGACAAGGAGATCCCCTATCATCCAAGTTATTAATAATGGTAATGCAACACATCTTTGATAATCTTAACTGGCGGTGGGAAGGGATCAAAATCAATCGAAATCGACTTACTCACCTCAGATTCGCAGATGACATTGTTTTATTTGCAGAAATAAGTAAGGGATTAGAAAAAATGTTAAATACCTTGAACACAAAAAGCGAAGAAGTAGGTCTTAAAATGAAATTTTTTTTTTATGGAATAGGAGGACAAACGAGCGTACGGGTCACCTGTTGTTAAGTGATCACCGCCGCCCATACTCTCTTGCAACACCAGAGGAATCACAGGAGCGTTACCGGCCTTTAAGGAAGGTGTACGCGCATTTTTTGAAGGTACCCATGTCGTATCGTCCCGGAAACACCGCACAAGGAAGTTCATTCCACAGCTTTGTAGTACGTGGAAGAAAGCTCCTTGTAAACCGCACTGTGGAGGACCGCCACACATCCAGATGGTGAGGATGATATCCTAACTTGTGGCGTGTCATGCGAAGGTGGAATTCAGCGGCAGGAATTAGGTAAAACAGCTCTTCGGAACACTCCCCGTGATAAATGCGGTAGAAGACACACAATGAAGCGACGTCTCTACGCAACTCCAAGTGATCCAGCCGTTCACAGAGTACTGGGTCCCCGACAATTCGCGCTGCTCTGCGTTGCACGCGGTCGACGATTTCCCGAGAGAGACGTGCATGGCCCGTGTATACGGCATCACCAGTGCTGTCATCTGCATAGCAATGAATGTTGGAGGTGTCCAACATATCATTGATATGCAGAAGAAACAGCGTAGGAGATAGCACACAGCCTTGGGGCACTCCAGCATTCACGGGCTTCGGGTTCGAGCAATGTCCGTCGACAACGACCTGTATGCAGCGCCCAGTGAGGAAGCTGGAGGTCCACTTGCACAAGCTCTCGGGAAGCCCAAATGATGGAAGTTTAGAGAGGAGCGCCTTATGCCATACACGATCAAAGGCCTTCGCTATATCCAGGCTAACTGCCAGGCCTTCCCCCTTGCTTTCAAAAGCCGCAGCCCATCTATGTGTTAGGTATACCAGAAGATCACCTGCCAACCGACCATGGCGAAACCCGTATTGTCGGTCGTTGATCAACTGGTGACCCTCTAGGTATACCAAGAGCTGACGGCTAATTATGCTCTCCATGATTTTAGAGAGCAGGGAGGTAATAGCAATAGGCCTGTAGTTTGCCGGATCCGAACTGTCTCCTTTTTTTTGAATCGGATGGACAAGGGCTGACTTCCATGAATCAGGGACTACGCCTTTTGAGTAAGAGTGTTGGAATAAACGCGTTAGCACCGGCGTCAACTCAGGGGCACACGTTCTAAGCACGATTGGAGAAATGCCATCCGGTCCGCTCGACTTCCTGACGTCCAACGAAAACAGAGCTCGCCTAACAGTTTTCTGTCTGAACTGTACTTCAGGCATAGAGCTCTGACACCGCGGGATGGTCGGCGGTGTTTTTCCGTTGTCGTCAAGAGTCGAGTTGGAGGCGAAAAGAGCGCACAGGAGATCGGCTTTCTCTTTTGCTGTATGGGCCAGGGTGTCATTCCTCATGTGCAACGGCGGCATGGACGGCTGGCTGAAGTTACCAAGAGCAGCTTTCGACAACGACCAGAACTTGCGTGTTCCGGTCGGGTAACTGGAAAGCTGCTCGCCGATTTTGACGACGTGTTTTGACTTTGCACGGGCGATTTGCCGCTTAAAAAATCTGGAAGCACGGTTGTATTTCCTCTTTAGAACTATGCAGTTCGGATCCTTTGTGCCCAGCGCCGCAACCCAAGTTCGATACGCCTGTTTTTTGCAGTCAAATGCTGCTTTAACTGACGCATCAAACCAGGGCTGTGATCTGGCACCGATCGGTACTACAGAGCTTGGTATAAAAATATCCATGCCCTGTAGTATCACATCGGCTACTGCAACGGCGCAGGCACTAGGATCATCCGAAGGGAAATAAACCCTGCTCCAAGGGTAGGATGCAAAAAAGGAACGCATCCTATCCCAATCTGCTGACTTGTAGTGCCAAACGCGGCGGGTCGCTGGTGGTCTGCGACGTGGGCGTCGTATAGGCACTACACTCCTGACCAGGCAATGGTCGGACGTTCCGAGAGGGGCGTCGACAATGACCTGGTAACCATCGGGATGTGTAGTCAGCAGAAGATCTAATAAGGACGGCATGTGGCTATCCACATCCGGGAGCCGCGTCGGCGACTCAACCAATTGGGACAGATCGTACGCCAATGCAAAATTATGCACAGATCGCCCTGCGTAGTCTGCGGTACGTGATCCAAGCCATTCCGCATTGTGCCCGTTGAAATCACCCAAGACTACGATTTCAGCGGAGGGGATCTGTGCAAGCACGTCGTCAATTGCCGCTTGAACGCAGCCCATGAGATGATCGGTTTCTGCGTTACCACTATGGGACCTGTAGACACACGCATAGATGCGGACGCGGTCCTCTAAATCTACGCGGAGCCAGAGAGTGGACAGGTCCCTACCCTCAAAATTGCCGAGACGGCGACAGCAGATATCCTCCCTAACGTACACACATACCCCAGCATGAGGCAAAAAATTGTGCTCAATTTTGTACCCGGGGTACGTTAAATATGACGTATCGCTAGGTCGAGATATCTGCGTCTCCGTAAGGAAACACAAGGCCGGCTTCGCCGTCTCAAGGTAGTGGTGGACGGCGTTTAAGTTGGAGTGAATTCCCCTGATATTGCAAAAGTCCACGTTGAGTGTGGAGCGTGAATGAAACTAAAACCAAGGTATTGACAAACAGCCACACAAACATAATCAACTTGAACGGAAAGCCGCTTGAATATGTCAAAAACTACATATACTTAGGTAAGCAATTATCATTCGATGACAAAAACGAAGAACAAGAGGTCGAGCGCCGTATTAACATGAGCTGGAAAAAGTTCTGGTCCCTGCAAGAAATCCTAAAAGGAGAATTTCCCCTCCATCTAAAGAAAACCGTCTTAGACACCTGTGTTTTACCTACTCTCACGGATGCCAAGCGTGGACGTATAATACAAAAATTAAAACTAAACTTGTCTCATGTCAGAAAGCAATGGAAAGGAGCGTACTAAAAATAAAAAGAATACATAAAGTAAAGTGTGAAGGGATACGACGAAAAACAAAGGTTGTAGATGCCTTACATTACGCTCTGAAACAGAATTGGAAGTGGGCTGGATATATAGCAAGATGTAGAGACAATAGATGGACCTCAGAGGCAACTATGTGGGAAGGGCAAATAGGAAAATGGAAAATAGGACGTCCTAGGAAAAGGTGGATAGAAGACATTCAAGCGACAGCAGGACACTTATGGAAAAAGATAGCAATGGACAGAGAGGCATGGAACAAGCTGGATGAGGCCTATACCCAAGAAGGGGTTCCAAACAATAATGATGATGACAGTACATAACAACAGTCATTAAAACAAATAAAAATTAAATATATATATTTTTTTTCTTATCTATGTAAATAATGCTAACAATAAGTAATATTTATTATAATAGATGTAATCATAGATATAACTGTAATATAACTGTAAGAATGTTATTTAATAGTAGATTGGAAATAAATAAGTTTTATTATTATTATTATTATTATGGTCTGTCCCAATTGGTTGAGTCGCCGACGCGGCTCCCGGATGTGGATAGCCACATGCCGTCCTTATTAGATCTTCTGCTGACTACACATCCCGATGGTTACCAGGTCTCTGTCGACACCCCTCTCGGAATGTCCGACCATTGCCTGGTCAGGAGTGTAGTGCATATCCGACGCCAACGTCGCAGACCACCAGCGAACCGCCGCGTTTGGCACTACAAGTCAGCAGATTGGGATAGGATGCGTTCCTTTTTTGCATCCTACCCTTGGGGCGGGGTTTGTTTCCCTTCGGATGATCCTAGTGCCTGCGCCGTTGCAGTAGCCGATGTGATGCTGCAGGGCATGGATATTTTTATACCAAGCTCTGTAGTACCGATCGGTGGCAGATCACAGCCCTGGTTCGATGCGTCAGTTAAAGCAGCATCTGACTGCAAAAAACAGGCGTATCGAACTTGGGTTGCGGCGCTGGGCTCAAAGGATCCGAACTGCAAAGTTCTGAAGAGGAAATATAACCGTGCCTCCAGATTTTTTAAGCGGCAAATCGCCCGTGCGAAATCGAAGCACATCGTCAAAATTGGCGAGCAGCTTTCCAGTTACCCGACCGGAACACGCAAGTTCTGGTCGTTGTCGAAAGCTGCTCTTGGTAACTTCAACCAGCTGTTTATGCCGCCGTTGCACATGAGGAATGACACCCTGGCCCATACGGCAAAAGAGAAAGCCGGTCTCCTGTGCACTCTTTTTGCCTCCAACTCGACTCTTGACGACAACGGAAAAACACCGCCGACCATCCCGCGGTGTCAGAGCTCCATGCCTGAAGTACAGTTCCGACAGAAAACTGTTAGGCGAGCTCTGTTTTCGTTGGACGTCAGGAAGTCGAGCGGGCCGGATGGCATTTCTCCAATCGTGCTTAGAACGTGTGCCCCTGAGTTGACGCCGGTGCTAACGCGTTTATTCCAACACTCTTATTCAAAAGGCGTAGTCCCTGATTCATGGAAGTCAGCCGTTTTTTTTTTATTGCCAATACGGAACGAGACGAGCAGGACTCTCAACTGATGGTAATTGATACGCCCTGCCCATTACAATCCAGTGCCTTTCAGGATTCTTGAAAAACCCAAAAACTGAGCGGCATTACAATTGCGCTCGTCACCTTGAGACATAAGATGTTAAGTCTCATTTCCCCAGTAATTACACTAGCTACGGCGCCCTTCAGACCGAAACACAATAATGCTTACACATTACTGCTTCACGGCAGAAATAGGTGCCGTTGTGGTGCCCATTATCTAGCCGGCATCCCGTGCAAAGGAGCCTCCCACTGGTAAACTCCCTTGTCCATCCGATCCCAAAAAAAGGAGATAGTTCGGATCCGGCAAACTACAGGCCTATTGCTATTACCTCCCTACTCTCCAAAATCATGGAGAGCATAATTAACCGCCAGCTCTTGGTATACCTTGAGGGTCACCAGTTGATCAACGACCGGCAGTACGGCTTTCGCCATGGTCGGTCGACTGGCGATCTTCTGTTATACCTAACACATAGATGGGCGGCGGCTATTGAAAGCAAGGGGGAAGGCCTGGCATTTGGTCTGGATATAGCGAAGGCCTTTGATCGTGTATGGCACAAGGCGCTCCTCGCAAAACTTCCATCATTTGCGCTTCCCGAGAGCTTATGCTAGTGGACCTCCAGCTTCCTCACTGGGCGTAGCATACAGGTCGTTATCGACGGTTAATTGCTCGAATCCCAAGCCCGTGAACGCTGGAGTGCCCCAAGGCTATATGCTATCTCCCACGCTGTTTCTTCTGCATATCAATGTTAGTATGGACACCGCCAACATGCATTGCTATGCAGCTCTGGTGATGCCGTATACACGGGCCATGCAGGTCTTACTCGGGAAAACGTCGACCAGTGCCGGGAGAAACTTGTGTCGTCTATCGAGTCCTCTCTCGAGAAGGTCGCGGAATGGGGTAAGTTGAAACTTGTCCAATTTAACCCCCAGAAGACTCAAGTTTGCGCGTTTACCACTAAAAAAACCCCATTTGCCGTATCACCGCTCTTCGAGAACACTTCCCTTAAAGCCTCGCCTAGTATCGGAATACTGGGTCTCGAAATCTCGAGCAATTGTCAATTCCGTGGCCGTCTGGAGGGCAAAGCCAAACTGGCTTCAAAGAAACTGGGCGTCATATGGAAACTGGGCGGCAGGTCCGGCCTCACATGGAGTATTGCTGTCATCACTGGTCTGGCGCACCCCAGTATCAGCTCGATCCATTTGACCGCGTGCAATGCAGAGCTGCTCGAATTGTCGGGGACCCAGTACTCTGTGAACGGCTGGATCACTTGGCGTTGCGTAGAGACGTCGCTTCATTGTGTGTCTTCTACCGCATTTATCACGGGGAGTGTTCCGAAGAGCTGTTCAACCTGATTCCTGCCGCCGAATTTCACCTTCGCACGACATGCCACAAGTTACGATATCATCTCCACCATCTGGATGTGTGGCAGTCCTCCACAGTGCGGTTTTCAAGGAGCTTTCTTCCTCGTACCATGAAGCTGTGGAATGAGCTTCCTTGTGCGGTGTTTCCGGGACGATACGACATGGGTACCTTCAAGAAAAGCGCGTACACCTAGGCCGGCAACGTTTTTGTGATTCCTCTGGTTTGCAGGAGAGTGTGGGCGGCGGTGATCACTTAACACCAGGTGACCCGTACGCTCGTTTATCCTCCTATACCATAAAAAAAAAACTTTTTGATGACTCCATATCACCGTGAAATTTTAAAATTTTGTCGAGTCAGTATTTCGCAGCTTTATAGTAGTGGCTTCATTGTAGGGTAACCAAGGAGTCATTCTTGCTGTAGATATCTCAGCTTTTGACTCTACGGGAGTTTCATTTTTCTTAAGACATCGGAACAGCTGTTAATAAATTTATTCAAAAGATTATACTAGACAGATAAAGAATGTAAACAATCGGACCACTACTGAGTTACACTAAACTGAGTTATATTGTCATAAATGTGGCTGATACGGACTCTTCCAACGAATCATCTTTGTCTTATACAGACGACAGTGATTAGAATAGGGAATCCAAAATTTGTATATAATTTATTCAAATAAAAATGTATGGAAGCCCTGAAACTTTTGTTTATATTCTTTATCTCGTCTCGTTGGCCGTATTAAAAGGGCAAACATGTTAGTATTATATTATACAGTGAACAGACGCGAATTATGGGAGGAAATCCCCTCCTCTCCCCAACATCTGGCTGTGTGTCGGTGCTCCATAGTGCGGTTTTCAATAAGCTTTCTTCCACGTGCTACAAAGATGTGAAATGGGCTTCCATGTGTGGTGTTTCAGACCTGGGACCCCCAGGGCATGCCGGAATTATAGGCAAATGGTCGATGAGCTCCCAAGAGCTGGAGCAAAAGCAGTCCAATATGGACCGGAATCTATTTGTGGATTGCCTAAGAGCCATTTGTCACACCCCGAGGAACCAATGTCATTTAAATAAAACACTTTTAAAGGATTAAAACGCGTGTAATTGTTACTGTGTTTTTACATTCGATTTTCGCGTAAATGTTACATTTTTATTTTAGTTAACCCGACGTTGTAAGACCTTTCCAGATCTCGTTTTCAGAGAGACTGAGAGAAGCACTTAAACGCTGAAGCAAGTCAACAGGCTGAAACCATTCCAAAGCACTGATAAAGGCATTCATTAATAGAAACGCGTATGACGCCCTATCATTGATCAGGAAAAACCTATGCGTACTCACCAGGATGCTAACTGGGCACTGTCACCGAAACAAGCAATGTGATCGGAAAAAAAAACGAAAGAACTTGTAGATTTTACCTTGATACCGATGAAACGCCTCTTCATCGCACGCGCTTAACACGTTGCGTTTAGTGCTCAGCTGACAGCGAACTTGGTTGCGCGCATACAATTACGATGAAAAATGAATCCATTTGTAACCTCTATAATAATATGTGCGTCCTACTTACGTAAACGATTACGGAATAAAAGAAGGAGAAGAAATCATGTTGATCCAATTATTATAAAGCGCCTCACTGAAGTATAATGTTGTACAATATATTCGAAATTGCGAAGAACACGAATTTTTGATTAAAATATTACACGCGCGCGTAACGGTCGGTTGCTCGGTCAGCGTCGCACTCAACGGACTTATTTATCGCCATAAGGCGTCAACGGGCCGACAAGCTCGACCAACGATTCTCGTCAGCGCGTCGTAGCTGTACGCGCGTAGCAATTCATTAGCGCTGGACTGTACGCGATTATAATAATATGTTTTAGCCCTACGCCTGACCGACGTTAGGGCTCGCCGACGGTCGAGCATTAATCCACCTAACTGTTGCAACTTTACCTGTCTGTAATTTTTATACGTGTAATTGAAGTTGCCGGCTAAATGAGTTTCTTTTTGTTTCAAGATGGTTGCCGTGCAAGTTTTCTTGGTTTAATAATATCGCTATCGTTGTCAAGCTTAGATCATTTTTATGGCTAGATACACTGTGACAGCTGTGAAAATGTCGGAAAAAATTGTGGTTGAGTTAACCTCTATTTTGAGCATTACTGGCACACTAACACATATTGACGTACAAAACGCGAGTGTAAGACAAAGCGTGTTACGCACACTAAAGTAATTAACCTGGACTCTTTTCATCGGTTGTCTAGCAGCAAGAGTCTCTATCTAGAAATATAAATTATCTAAGTTGTCAAGATTCTCAGGATAGTAGAGAACGAATTCGGGATAATTTTTAAAAATGAATTTCAACAACATGAATATTATTTGCAAGGATGTCGGGTTATTAAAGATGTATGTGGGATAATATTTTTTACCAAAATAATACGATTTGAACCTGGCCATCTGATACCAGGCCAAAGGCCAGAAATCGTGATAAATTGTTCAGAGGGTATAAAAACACAAAAAAACACCTAATTTATATTTCATAATCATAATATATTTCAATTATTCAGTACAATATTACAAGATATAGTCTATTTGAAATATAACTATTTTGTAGCGGAAAAATTCGACTATTGTGAAGCAAAATTAAAAATATTAATTATCTAATTATTTGATTAAGAACTATTCACTAAAGATGGTGACATGGAAAGAAAAATAAATAACCTTTTTATCAAGAAAAAGGTAAGAGAAATGAAATCATAAAGCTAAGTTTAGTTCCTTCCTTTTTCCTTCTAAAATAGCTTCATTTCAATGCGAAAAGACGTTTCTACATCCAAGCATTTAACAAGAATAGTAAAATGGAATACGAAATTATAAATTTAACAATTTTCCTTACAGATCGTTTTAATAAATGCAATAACATTGGTGTGAACACACTTATTACTAAAAGAAATATTTACAACTTAGTAATTCAATAAATAAAAGTAATAAATAAATAATCTAAAACTATCTTAGATTGAAGAACGAAGACTGTATTACATTTGCTTATAAATTTACTGTAGCTACTGACTTCTAAAATATAATATACAGACAGGAATTGTTGTTCCGTAGGAAGTAACAGCCTTACACACCTACGACTAAATAATATTGGCATAAAGTTATAACTGAGAATAAACCAAGAATATGCAAAATGCCTAACATTCGAAAAACTTCAGAAGTATCATTGTATTGATAGTGATCTCAGCGAAATAAAACTATCCTATCTCTCAAGTTGGACTAAAGGCACTCCATGACCATGCACCACCACCCCATTTAAATCCGTTCATTAGTTGAGGAGTTCATTGGGAACAAACATCAGGACACATTTAATTCAGTGTCCCGATTGTATATATATTAACAAATTTCACATATTCTTGGTTAATTCTTAGTTTTAACTTTATGCCAAGTTTATTTGTAATACAACCAGAATATACTAGTATAGATATACATGATTTGACAGCTCGATAGTGTGTTACCAATTTTGATGCCTTAGCTAGTGGTCTAATATTCAAAATTCTAAGGAGCTATTGTCAAGTATGACTAACTCGCTAACTACGGGTCACCTGGTGTTAAGTGATCACCGCCCCCCACATTCTCTTGCAACACCAGAGGAAGGAGTACCCATGTCGTATCGTCCTGGAAACACCGCATAAGGAAGCTCATTCCACAGCTTTGTAGTACGTGGAAGAAGGCTCCTTGAAAAACGCATTGTGGAGGACCGCCACACATACATATGGTGGAGATGATATCCTAACGTATATTATGTTACAGAGGTCAGTAATTATGAGCATTGTGTTCAGTAATCAATAATATGGCGTACTAATATAGAAACATATTGGAATGCACAAATATCACCTAGAAACATACTTGTAATATTCACGCGGAATATCTTAAACTCACAGAATTAATAGAGAATGTATTATGACAGCGAATACTCCCAAGGGAGTGCCGCTTGCGCCCCTCTCTCCCTAAGGGATGGTCGCCTTAGAGGAAGGCTTTTTTTTTTATATGAGAGGGGGCAAACGGACAAGAGGCTCACGGGATGGGGAGAGGTGAGGCAACCGCCCATGGACATCCGCAACAACAGGTGTGTCAAGAAATGCGTTGCCGGCCTTTAAGGTGGGAGTATGCTTTTTTCTTGAAGGGGCTTAGAGGGCACTTGCCCAAAGCTAACCTCAGGTGGTGTTTAGTGGGTAGGCACTTAGGTTTTACGTGAATCCCCCATAACCAACGCAGACATAGGCTGCGTTGGTATGCATATGCATTCCCTCCTGTCGTTATTCCGGAGGATAGCCCTATCCCTTTGTCTGATAATTCTATAAACATTGATATAGAAGAGTGGGCATGAGTTTCTTGCTACTTCTTCTCATTAAAGCTCAACCTATTTCGAAGTGGTGGCAATTGACAAAAAGTACAACTTTTTACATTTGAAAGTGTCAATTTTGGCCCAGTTGAATAAATGTGATAATTTTCATTTGATTTCAAATTGTAGCGACAAGACGTCTCTTTCTATGATTTTTTTACGACTTTTTAATCACCTTAGTAATAACGCGAACTTTACTAGTCTTAAAGGACAAAAGAAATATGTACTTAATTTGAGGAAACTAGGACTGCTCTAATTCTACTATGAGTTTATGATATTCAATTATTTTGAAACATATTTTCGAACATAATATAAATCTCAAGAAGATAAGCCTCTCGTTTCAAAAATGGAAATAAGTCTAAGTTATCACTGGTTAAATATTATCGTATACTAACAGCCCTAACACATGATCGTATTTGGTACGGCCGAACTACCGAACGCGGTCTGGTACCGGACCATAATCGATGATATATTGCATTGTCCATTGCAAAAACTTGTTATTATTACGTATGGTGCGAGGCGCCCACCGAACCGTCGGATGGTCCGGCCTTACCAAATCCTACCATGTGTTTAGGCAATAAGGCATACCAACACTGCTATGCTAAATCCACTTTCGCTCTGGTAATATACCAGTCGAAACAGAATCGCATCATTGTGATATTAGGATGGAAAATAGGTTATTGTAAACGGTCATTAACAATA
The DNA here is from genome assembly GCF_905404315.1 of Leptidea sinapis. Classification (NCBI taxonomy): domain Eukaryota; kingdom Metazoa; phylum Arthropoda; class Insecta; order Lepidoptera; family Pieridae; genus Leptidea; species Leptidea sinapis. Next base: position 126,063 of record NC_066286.1, on the reverse strand, counting down.
CCAAGTCGAAGTCGAGGATTTTTTTATGTGACGGGTTTTCAATAAACCATACACACTTATATTACACGGTGTTTTTAAATACAGTTGTGAGACTAATACTTAGTAAAAAACAAGAGAACTAATTAATATGTTTATCTCAGCACGCTTTCAGAAAATGGCGCGTTTTTAGAACTGAGCTGTTTTTCACAGCCTATTTGATTTTTATAACTATCGATGTGAAAATAATTAAATAAAACTGGTTAGTTAAAAATTTTACTATTCTTCGTACAAAATCTATCAGATCTTATCTTATGTATGAAAAATCAATGCTACATTACTTTTTAAATTAAATTACAAATTTAAAACTTAACTGTGAAAGTATTAATCTATATCGTAAAAGAATGATGCCTATGCGAAAGATTTAATTTTCGAATCATAGTCTCTGAAAATACGCCATGTAGTTGCATCGCAACTGCATTGTAGTTGTACTACATTCATTATCTCTGGCATTTACGGAGCTAAATAGTTGATCATAAATAAATGAATCATTCTAGAGTACAAAACAATGATAGATGAATTTATGCATAGCAACGTTGAACACCTAAAAAGCGAAACCACTTTTGTACTTATAAAATAATCTACATAGATTGGAAGACACATTAGTTGAATGTTAAATTGGCACTAATAGAAACAGCGAAATATCAATATAATTTGATTAAATCACTAATAATTACTAACAATATTTATCGATATAAATAGTTTTTCGGTTCTTCAGCAATTGGTTCGGCGCAGGTTCCAAGATGTCTCATTTGGACGAGACTTCTGTAAAAAAAATATAATATTATTGCATTATTTATTCCTAGCATAAAATAATTAATTATTATATGAAAATTAGGGACGAGATGAACAGGACATTCAGCTGGTGGTAATTGATACGCCCTGCCCATTACAATCCAGTACCGCTCAGGATTATTAAAAAACCCCAAAATCCTGAACGGCATTACAACTGCGCTTGTCACCTTGAGACATAAGATGTCAAGTCTCATTTGCCCAGTAATTTCACTAGCTACGGCGCCCTTAAACCGAAACACAGTAACGCTTAATCATTACTGCTTCATAGCGGAAAAAGGCGCCGTTGTGGTACCCATAATCAAGCCGGGATCCGGTGCAAAGAAGACTACTGGTACGCCAAAGTACCAGGGACGCAGAACATAACGGAGATGTTACGGACATAATATATGTGCCACGATTCTGACATTTGCTTGGCTATTCATTCTTTTATACAAACTTTCTTACTCTATGTAAGTACTCCTGAATCATGAACCCTGCGTCAACGCTTAGGTCCATCTTTCTCATCAGGAATTTGATTTGCAGTCAACATAAATCCTCGTCTTTATATGTAACTTTATCTGTTGCGTAATGTAGCGACTAGTATAAAAATAGTTCCTAATACGTCGGGAAACCCGACGTTATTATAATCTTATTCTATTTTTCATATAAAAAGTCAATCATTGTCAGTAATATATTTTATCTACACCCATGCTTTAAATCCTCTATTAAAGATTGTGAAACAGCTTATTGCCAACATTAAAACACCCAATGTCTTAATAACCATTACATCATCCAAACGAGTGTTGTAATGTTGTACTGAATTTCACTCCTTTGTTTTTTTTCGACCCTTCATGCGGTAAGAGTTTCAACAGACAGCCGACCATGGTATCTGTATGAATTTCAAAAAAAGAACATTTTCGTTTACGCGCGTTCCACACTACCAGAACGTCGCGCGCCGTAAAAAAAAGTAGGCTATTCGAATCCCCGCCATTTTTCTTCGATATTTTTATTATTTTGTTTACAAAAAATGAGCGATTCAAGTTTTGACAGCACACCGCCAGATATTTTAAACGCTGCAATTTTGGCTGCAATGAAAATTACTACAAAAATAAATAATTTTTTCATTAATACTTAGTTTATTTGTATGTAATCAGTAATGCATGATATTAGGTTACTACTAGGACTGCCTGTATAATACTTAGTTTATTTGTATATAATCAGTAATGCATGATATTAGGTTACTACTAGGACTGCCTGTTTTAATGTTAACAGTAAGCTAACTATTTCAGAATATTTTAGAGGATTCATATTCTGGGTGTAGATATAGTCTTGTATGCAACTGTTGATAATTAAGTATTAAAACACTCATGTGATATTATTATCACACATTCGTGTTTTAATACTTATTACCCTTATTACTTATTTGTTTCACAATACTCCAGGAATGTAGCAAATAGTAATTCAAAAAATTAACTAATAGGTGGTATAATAGTCATAATAATATAATTTATATGTTGTTAATGAATAACACAGCAAATAGGTGTAATTAAGTAAAATTTCGGATCATTTTTATCTTCCAGGATGGCTCTAAGCGCCGTATAAATACTTAGCTTGGCCCAACATCTGAAACACTCAGTTCAAAGCAACATAATATTTAAGTAATAAATAGTAGTTAGTACTTACCTCGATCGACAATTCTCCATTTCCAGGAAGCATTTGTTTGAATAAGTCTTATCATCAGTGCCACAAACTGGATCATATTCTGGGGGACAGACACGAGCGCACCCAGAGTACTGGAACCGCGAGAGACATCTCTTGAGGGGCACCACAAACACATGTTTTCTGTAAATTAATATTGTCATATTTTAACCACATTCAATGGACATTTTGTGCACGGTTAATGCTTAGCTAAGTTCTCATAAATAATGAACGTATGTATATTTTAAACACAGCCCAATCGCCCACAATTATCCAATATAGTGCCTGTTAGAGTAATACCTCATACTACCTCATGCACACGTCGTATCTAACTGGAAACACGTTGATTTTCGTGTAAGATTGTTTCGTTGAAATCGGCATTGGCGAGGACGCTACACATCCTGAATGTGGAGGTAGTGAGGATACTTTTTAATTTGTGGCGAGTGTGGCGATGCTGGAATTCGACAGCTTAAACAGCTTTTCGAGATATATCCCGTGGTTGCAACATTAAAATTATGTTCACAAAATCGTCATATTTTTGCTTTTAATAATGTTTTTCATTATTATAATGCTAGAAATAAGGGATTGCTTGTTACTTATTCTAGTAGGCTAATAAAGTTCCAGCCGCTGTTCAGACAGACACTCAGTCGTAAATCATACAAATCTACAGCTGAATATCTAAGTAATCCGACAGCCAGGGACTATATTATGATTATTTTATAGCAATAGCAATGAGAGTACATTATTGTATATTTTATTAAAAAGAGCACAAAAAAAGATTGATCGGAGAGTTCCTTGCGTCACTTCTTCTCTCTCAGAGCTCCATTTATTTCCGAAGTGATAGTAGTATCTAGTATATTAGAAATTACATCAAAAAGAATTTTAATTTTGAGAAAATAAATGCCTTTTATGCCGTTAGGAGACGTACAATGAAGTCTCTACACATCACCAAGGAATAGAGCAATTTCGAATGTAAGATGGAATGCATATTGCGTCTGTACATTGTAAAGATATTTATGATTTCATAAATGTCATGATGATTTTTGTTCAAAATAGCGATTTTCAAAGTGAGAACAGAAAATAATTTTTGAAGAACACACACACAGGCGCTCACGCACACACACCCACACATGCACAAATACCACGTCTTAATATAATTAATATTGATATTGTTAATCGGTTATAAGAAATAAGTATAGTAGTTCTAGAATAAAAAGGCATAAAAGGCATTTGTTTTCTTAAAATTGATTCCATTACATTTTCATAATTAATGTACTCACAATGAACAGTCATAATATTTATTTCTTACTGCATACCACGGTTATATTGCGTCAGTTTTACGGTACGGGTTAATACTATGGGGAAACGTCACTAATATTTCAAATGTTTTTCTGGCACAAAAAAAATGTATAACACCTTTATGCAATGTCAGTCTTCTAGAATCGTGTAGACCATTATTCAAAAAGCACCGTCTGTTAACGCTTACTGGTCTATATATATTAGAAATTTATATGTTCATTAAAAAACATGGTGAACTTTTTAAATCAGCAAAGGACTATTCCATATTAGCATTTAGAGATCTAACTCTAAATAACGCAAATGTTATGTGTATTAGGGTCTTTAACCACCTTCCATAAAATATTAAGAGAGATGCCTAAAACAATAATGCATAAAAATTTTTAATTATGGCTAATAGATAAATACTTTTATAGTTTAAAAGAATTCTTTAGCCAAAAATAATAGTATTTAAATGTTATTTTTTGAGAGGTACCTACAAACTAATGTTTATTTTATATTATATTATTGAATTAAAGCTATGTAATGTGTATTATTGACGTATAAATATAAAAATTCCAATATTGACAATCAAATATTTATATGCCGATATAATGGCAAATTGTGCTGTACACCTGTTAATTGTTAACAACTATGTTACCACAATTCACACAAATAAATCATTTCGTTTAAATTTTTCTTTGAGAGACTGTCTAAAACCAAGGTGGTATATTATAGCACGAACAGCTCTCTTTTGTAAAGCAAACACTATATCAATCTCAGCAGCATGACCCCACAGTAAAATACCATACCTCATGATGCTAACTGAAGTACACTAATCTAGCGGTCGCAACATTCGTGTACTCTCTAATATTTCTAACGGCGTATGCCGCAGAGCTGAGTCTATCTGCTAGTTGGGCAATATGTGAACACGAAATAGTATTATTATAACCTAACTTAGGTTCTGTGGATTTTGTGATAAATAACAATATGACTTTTTTCTTAGATTCGCATAGAGTTGTTCTTCTCATAGATTTGTTGATGTATAAAGACTTGTTGATATTAGGAGTTGTGTCTTCATCTTAAATTCAAATTCAAATATTATTTTTATTCAAAATCGTATGCCTCAGACCTGAGAAGAATGGGCGCAAAAACTCGGCGGGCTTCTTTTTTTGTTACTAATAACAAAGAAATGTTTAGAATGTAATATCGTTCAATAAAAGACTCTATGGTATCATTAAGCAACTCATCTGTGTTATAGCAAACCTTTACCACATAAACGTTTTTAAACAATTCTTTTGAGTTTCGTAATATATTTGTCTTGAACACTTTCTGGAATCTTGTTGTAAAAGTATATACATCCAAGTAGCAGGCATTATAAGTTTATGTTTGGTCCTGGTATTACATTATGGTTATGACAGTTTCTAGAAAATTCACTTATGTGCCTATATACATAACATTAACAAGAATATATTGAGAGGCAAGATTTAAGGTGATTATTTCTATAAAAGAGTATAAATGTTTGATCTAAGTTCAACTCACCCACAGTTCTCCTTCTTCATGATACACTCGTTCTTGTAGAAGCGATTGTCGGAGCCGCAGACGAAAGCTGGTGTGTCAGGACACTCCTCGTGGCAGAGCGCCGTAGTCCGGCAATGTGATGCTGACACTGCTACCACATGCTGCCCACATGTGAGACGTCGGAGCTCGCATTCAGACCTGGATGTTATCCAAACTATTATCGTTCGCAAAGTTCGATTTTGCGCATGCATTTGCGTTTGCAAAGTACCACTTTCCCACACGTTGACAAGAGCGTGCGAGAATGTAGCTGAGCGTGCGAGAATGTGGTGAGCGTGCGGGAATGTATTAGAGTATACGAGCGATTCCAAGGTGCATACGCACGCGCCATCTTTGGCACTCTCTTTGCATTAACACGTGCGAACGACACTGTCTCACCGAGCCCGAGCGCTCTTGCTCGCGCCGGTTTGTTTACATCTGTCATCTGGAATGGACCTGTCAAAACGTGCATTCTGTGTTTTGTATTCTGCCGTTTTTGTTTAATACGGACAATGAACGTCAAAGTATCAGTAGCTTGGCATCATAATTTTAGTGGTCGAACTTTGCGCAACTTAATAGGAAAAATAGTATACGATACTCATGCGCGAGTAGGTCGGCATCCCGCACGAGCGAAGCGAGTGACTTAATTTGCGCACTCGTATCGTAATATACTATTAATAAAACAAATCTTATAACTATATTAATAATACTATGATTAAATTAACTTAAAACTATCATTATGGGGAGGTGTACCAAGGATTCTGGCAGTATTTCCGGCTTGGATAGCTAGGCTGATCCGTTGACCGAAATAGCTGCCAGCGCTTGGGTTACTTGTAGCCCTATTGAGGCGCGAAGGCCATATTAAGTTTGCTTTTTAATTTTTACTTCAATTTTTGCGTTGATTTGGAGTAAAACGGGCAGTAAAGTAAAAATGTCGCGCCTAAGTTTACTTTTGGTGCTTTTTAATCGATAAAAATTATATATTCGTGTTTCGGTTCTTGTAACATATTTTAACATAAATGATAAACTAAGAAACCAGACGTATTAGTTATCACACAGTGAGAAAATATAGAAAAAATTAATAGCATTTGAATGTAGGGTCTTTATAAGTGAAGAAGCAGTGTAACTTAGTATCAAGGCGAAATGGAGGCCCTTAATTCTGTCTCCTTCGTGAGTCAGGCGTGGTAATATGAATTTATGTATGTACAAGTGCTGATTCAGTCGAGCAAAGTGTCACGGCCGTACCTCTTTCTCTAATCTCTTTTCGAAGCAGTTCAGGCTATTTTCGACACCCTATAACTTATAATAGGACAAGCCGTCAAGATGCGGTCAGCCGTAAAAATTGTCTGTAGCAGTCGATTTTAAAATCCTTTTTCGTATCATCGATAGTGTTTTAGTAACTATTCTATTTCTAATTAGTAACTCTTCGATAGTTAGTTTAATAAAATACATAACTTGCCACCTCGCCTGTTAAGTAATCATCATAAATTATGTACTATAAACCTTTCTGCCAAACACCCTGTATCTTATGGTTTAAGTACTATTCCGATCGGTTCAGCACTTTTCACACTATAACCGAAGACAAAACCTGCTCTCCATTTATTATTATCTACTCACCGGTAAACATTTCCATCTGAACCGCACACTGGTTCCTCCAGTGCATTGTCACAATCATCAGGACAATCCGTTTCTAAGCGAGGCAGTAATGTACAGTTACCAAAATGCGCCAACTGCACACCTTTCCTGAAAACAGACACCATAGTGGTTAAAAATATCTCTAGTTGTCAAAAAATTCCACAGGAAATTGTCTCATGGCGATCCATCGAGGGTAGAGTACTAAAGCAGTGCAATGATGGTGATCACTATCCTATCTCTAAAGTTGGACTAAACTGAATTCCATGAAGTAATCCCCAGTAAAATGCATTCATAAACTTAGGAGTTCAGAGGCATTAAGATTATTGAAAGCTATTGAAATTACTGGGCAAACGAGACTTGACATCTTATGTCTCAAGGTGACGAGCGCAGTTGTAGTGCCGCTCAGAATTTTTGCGTTTTTCAATAATCTTGACCGGCACTGCATTGTAATGGGCACGGCGTATCAATTACCATCAGCTGAACGTCCTGCTCGTCTCGTGCTTTATTTTCATAAAAAAAATACATATAAACATCCATGACTCGGAATCAAACATTCATATTGATTATATAAATGTTTGCACCAACCGGGATTCGAACCCGGGACCTCAAGCTTAGTAGGTAGGGTCACTAACCTCTCGGCTATTAGTGTTAAGGTTTATTTAATAGCGACATCCTTACTTATACTTTTTGGTTAATCGACACAAAATAATACGTTGGGTCACTGACCGTATTTCTAGAAATGTACTTAAAGTACTTTAACTAGTATCTTACAGACAAGTTGCGACTTTCAGAAGGCATGGGTTTGTGTACACATTCGCGTCGGTTCCACACACAGGGTCAACTTCCGCCGGACATTTCACCTTCAAACATTTGCTCATTTTCCCCTTGCATTTCTCCATGTCCACTCTCTTGACAATTTTTCTGTTGTTTGCCCTGAAAATTATTCATATAAAACTTATTTTTTTGTTTTAGAAAAATGTGTGCTTTCAGTTGACATACGGCACTGATTGATGGGATTCATAAGGCCCCATATCCATCAGGAGAGGAGACGACTGGAGATAGGCCGTAAATCTGTCAGGTTATTTCCACCTAAGTGGAGAGAAGATGTGATGTCTACGAAAGGAAGAAGTCTCCGCTCCGCCACGCCGCTTCATCGCTCGACGCGCACAAAATTCTATAGAAAAGTGAGATATCTCTCCTCTCCGCTTGATCCATTTGTACCAAAGCTAAGCGGAAAGGAGATGTGGAAATTACAAAATCTGATTGGTTAACAAAATACATCTCCTCTAAGACTACTAGACTACTTCTAAGACAGCACAAAAGTCATCCAAAGTACAATGACTAAAATATATACTGTGACTAAACTATGTTTTCAGCTGTGGGTTTGAAGCAGAAACAAGAAAATTTGCAGTACAACCAAAGTAAACAATATAGCACCAAGAATTTTTTAACTGTGCCTGTGGATATTGCACCAATGAAACCGCTACGTTCTTGTGTGGCGTCTACAATGCGTAAGGCAAATGATTTAAATTTTCTTAAGTGTTAATTCCGCCAATATTTGTTTTTAAACAATTCGACACGTGGTTCGCCTCTACTCTCTAAATCTGCCAGATTTTGGCGAGACAACACGTCCTGAGGATGCCTCGTGTAGAGGCGAAACACGTGTCGAATTGTTTAAAAATAAATATTGGCGGAATTAACACTAAAGAAAACTTAAATCATTTGTATATTTATGGATTTCCGCAAAGTTACGCCTACTTCAATAAATGCGTAAGGCGCTAAATACCTTACAATTACTTTAGACTAATTAATTTCTCACTTCAACTCAAAAAAACATAAAATTTATTTAACCATGGTATATTCTGCTCTATAAAAAGTTATTTATTCTAATTAGTTTATACTATTATTTGTATTATACAAAAAGATCCTTTCGAAGAAGTAACAACTTTAGGGAACAAGGATCCAAAGAAAACATGAATTGATTCAATAAAGTCCGAGATTGCTATGACACAACCAAAGGTTACCAATTATTATATGCCTATAGAAGATAAGACAAGAGTGTGCATTTCCTAATTCATGATACACAAGATATTATTTTGATACGAATATTATTTTGATAACTGAAACTAGGATCGATTACTAGTAAACCTAAGTTCAATGAATAACTTGTTTAATTCAAATATTGAAAACAAAACTAACCCGCAATTCAGCATCTTCATTTCACACTCGTTCCTGTAGATGTTCTCATCAGATCCACACACCAGCTTCTCTTTCTGGTCGGAGCACTCAGTGGGACATGGTTCACCACCTGAAGTGCGCTCTTGGGATACGCAGAACGCCATCGGTACTTCGAATACATGCTTACTGTAATCAATTAATTACATTTTTGTCATCTATCAAATTCTTTTATAGTTTTATTCTTGGAGGAATCACAGGAGCGTTCCTGGCTTTTTTAATATGTCTAGATACGACTGTTTAAGGGAGCGCACTCCGCGCCCCTCGCCCTGTCCAGCCGCGCAAAAGTCCGCAGTAACATACGGGACGTTATCGCGAACCCATTACACTCCAGCTGATGAGGTACCTCCGAATGATCCGAAACTAGTCGGTACCCACACCGATAAATCGTAAGTAAGGCCATATTACTAAATAAATACGTTTTTGTAAGATAACTATATCGTATTGATCTGGAAATTGTCTTTTGTTTGGAAGTACATGGTAGAAAATTCCTTGAAAACTGTGTAGGAAGGTCACACAATGATATAATAATAATGATATTTAAAATTGTTGCGTGTTACATGTCAAACAGTTCTTTAGAATACTCTCCGTGATAAATGTGGCTGAACGCAATAAAAATAAATCTCTACTCAACTGCAATATTTTAGGATTATAACAATAGCAATCTATAAACATTACAATACCCTTCCAAAATCGGCAGTGCCCCCACGAGATTTCACAGATACACCAATACCGAGAGTGCCATACGGCACACTATTCCCTGAAAATGTTCTGACCCTTATTTTGTTTATAAGATGGTTAATTTTGCATGGTCTTATAGCTTGTTTCAATAAAAGCTTTTAGATACATTCACTCATCATCCTTATTATAAGCAGTATATTGCTACATGTAAAATAATACGCATTGACAGAACGCTTTGCGAGCGCATACTCACGCCGATCCGAGGCATACCGCGCGATCTTAGTTTCCCGGAACGGAAAGGATACTTAAAAAAAATATTAACAATAGTAATAATATAATAATAATGGTAAATAATATTACTCTTTGTAACATGAATGGTGGTGTGAAAAAAATGCTGTTTGAAAAATTACCCGCAGTTAGTTGCCTTCATCCTGCAAGCGTTGGCGTAAAGTTTGCCATCAGAGCCGCAAGTTGGTCTAGCAACTCTCCAGCAAGACTCTCGGCAGTGACGAGTTGTTTGACAATGTTTCTTGCTTGTTCTTACCACGCCTTGTCTGCAATGATAAATGTGTTGTGTTGTATTATGGGACACATTAAGGTAAAGAGATATGGCCTAAAAATCATAATAATATAAAATTGAATATAAAACTAGGAAAAGAGGAAGGCACCAAATAAGATGGAAAGAAGAAATTAGATAGGAAAACATGCATTAGAATTGCAAGAAACAAGGAATGGAGAACCTTAGAGGAGGCCTTTGCCAATCTCGTTTGCTTTCGTCCATTGATACATGATCAAATCATAACATTATTTTTCAGAAACTGTCACTCACTTTCTTTATCTTGAAATTCGCTATCCACGTGATTGATAAGTTGAAGAAAATATTTTGAGCTACTAACCCACATGTTAACAGCTTCATTTGACAGGTGTTCTTGTAGACATTGCCGTCTGAGCCACAGATTGGTCCATCTAAAGGAGCTTGGGAACAGTCAACGGGGCAGTTTTCACGATGAGCGCTGATGTTGTTGCAAGCTCCAAGATGGGAGAGGCCAATACCAACTCTGAAATTACAATAGTTATCAGAGAGAACAATTTCGCTACCCCAATTTACCTCAAAACAACATATTTGATATGTTTTTTTTATGAAAATAAGGGACGAGACGAGCAGGACGTTCAGCTGATGGTAATTGATACGCACTGCCCATTACAATGCAGTGCGCTCAGCAATGCGCTCGTCTCCTTGAATCATAAGATGTTGAGTCTCATTTGCCCAGTAATTTGAAACACAGACAGAAACACGGTAATGATTACACATTACTGGTTCTCAGCAGAAATAGGCGCCGTTACCCATAATTCGAGCGCTCTTCGATCTGAGCCAAACGTTCGAGTGTTAGTAGTTACTACTCTCAGAAAATAATTTTCGAACTGCCAGTTAAAATATTTCATTCATACGAACGAAACATATGAAACGTGTATTAGTTCAAAGTGTAGTGGAATGGCCCATTAAAAAACTTGACTTATAACATTTTCGCATTATGGCGTTTGCAATAAAACGATAATAATGAAACATTGTTACACACAACAATAACCAATTTGCCTTTTATTAGATTTAGTGAGATTTTCTTTCTTACTTCAGATTTTTTTAAATATCGAATAAAGTTATCTTAAATATATATACATTCATAAAGACACTCGCAAAACCTCTAAGGTTTATGTGAGAGCGGTAAGTTTGAAGTACAATTATTATTTTCATTACTTAATAACAAATAGTGGTAATATTAAAATATACTTCATAGGTATTCCTGGTAATTAGCTTCTATATTATAGTATTTTGTTAGCTTTACTTTGAGGTTTTTTCTTTCTAGATATATCTATAAGATCATCGGGTAGTGTATTTAATTTCCTGCATAGTAATAGTTACAGGTTCTTTTACTATATACGTTGTTATATTTGGGTAGACAAAACTTATTAAGGTAGTTTCCTCATATTTTGTTTTCTTTCATATTTCTTAAGATTACAATATGTGTTATTAAATTCTACAACTAAAATAGCGAATCTTATTTTAGATTGTTTAGACATGACATTACAATAGGAAAATAAAAGATACTTTAGAACTTGCCTGCAAATTTCAACTTGTAACATGCATCTGTTTAAATATGTTCTCCCATTCGTCCCACAAACGGGATCTCTTTCTGATGTGCAGCGATGGTCGCACTTGGAACCTTGTGCTCGGGAACATGATCCTTGATCTGGTGCAAGACGAACTCCTGGAAACAAAAATATTATCAATAGTATTGGGTTTGTGAGCCAACAGAATGTCTCCAATAAGGCACGCCTAGTTGTTCATTGAGTGGAATTCATGGTGCAAAATATTGTGTGTGCGAAGAAAAATAAATGGTGTAGAAATGATAGCTTTTCGTAGTGTTTGTGGAGTAAAAGAAGCATTGAAACAAGATTAGCTGCACAAATTTATACAATAATGGTAGAAGTAGAATCATTTATAAAAAATTCGACAGCAGCGCCCTCGAAGCAGTATCCTCCTTCACCACGGCAATGCTTCATCGCACTCGGACTGTTGAATATTTGACTATGGCAGGTGTCCAGATAATGAGTCATCTGCCATACAGTCCTGACCTGGAACCCTGCTACTTTTATTTATTCCCAAGAACTAATGATAAAATTCGAGTTATTCGCTTTACACGCCCTGAAGATGCGGTGAAAGCGTACGAAAATTCTATAGAAGAGACCCCTAAGGAAGAATGGGCTCAATGCTTTTCTCAGTGGTTCCATCGAATGCGACAATGTGTAGAGAGGAACGGAGATTACTTCGAAAAACAAAGTACTGGCAACTTTCTACATTAAGCCATTTTTTTCTAAACATTTTCAGTGTTACCTAGGTATAATATAAATTATTAAATTTACATAAATCTTGACCAGTCTGCAAAGTTTGAAATTAATCCAACGCTACAAAGAGTTGGAAAATATCGTTTAAAGATTCCGTTACATATAAACAGACATACATACCAAGTTATTGTCATCGGTCCTTGATAAAGTGTGTAAAGTTTAAATTCAATCCAACATTTTAATGCATATTTTTTTTTGATAAACGCGAGTGTATTTAACACATTTAAATAAAATAATTTTGAAGGTTTAAATCGCTTGTAATTGTACCTTTGTTTTAACATTAGATTTTTGCGTAAAAGTTACATTGTTATTATTATTTTAGTTAACCCAGAAATCAGGAAGATCGAGATCAGAAAAGGTCTCGAAACATCTGGTAAACTAAAATAACAATTCTAAAGCGTCTGAAAATCAATTCTAAAGTTTCCGTTACATATTGGTTACATACTAACTCACGAATGAAGCCAAAAAAAGCGTTTTAAAAACCATAACTCCTTGAAAATGTAGGTTAAGCCTAAGTGTGCTAAAAGTATACGTATATCCCGGTATTCATGTAGCTAAAAAAATTCTCAACGCTTCTTTACGAAGTACCAAGAAATACAATCCCAAGCGCTATCTTATTACATAATCTCACAGATCTTTAGCAAGATAGAGAATACTATGAAGTGTGTAGATTTAGGTCATAACGGTTTTCAGTATTCTAACATTTATCATATGAGCGAGTGCATTTCTAGTAATTTATCAATTGCTTCCAGTTTCTATGTGGGTGGCCAGATCATTTGTTACATTCTATGGCACCCTGGTACTTTGTCATTTATTTCTTAGTATTTTAGAATTCCATTTGGACGGTATATGGAATATTAAACCTACTTTTCAATTGGTATGTTGACTACCGTTCATTTAACTAGGTAAGCTTTCAAATTGAAATCTTCCATATCAACAATAATTTAGGAAAAAAATTCTACAGTTTGAAACACAATAATTTCTTTAGATAACATGTTCAATATAAAAAAAAAACTAAGAATTCTTTGGGGACTGCCGATTGAAGTGAAAACTAAGTAACTTGTGAAATATTTCGATTATTATTTTTGAACTATTTTTGATTTCTAAGGAAGTGTTAATGACAAATTTAAAATTTGATCCCTGATCATAAACAATTAATAATATCGCATGAATTGTTCTATTTTCCAGTACAAAATACTATCATGTATGTGTGAAAAACAATTTTAATTTACTGTACTATCATACACAATTATTTAACATACGTTTAAACTTCAGGGTTATTATCATTATTTTACAAAATATATGGATGTATATTATGTAGATAAATGTACTCTTTGTAAGCTTACTAGCTGACCCGACAGACGTTATTCTGTTCATAAAGAAAAAAAATCTGTTCTTAGTTGACCTCTAATCAGCGGTAGCGAAGTAACTTCAAACGAGTAAAATTACCTTTTCCACAGGTCTTTTTCCTCATCTCACATAATGATGGGTAGATGTAGCCATCAGTAGCGCACACCGGCTCCCCCTGTAACGCTGGTCCACAGATTCTCGGGCAAGTCGCATCCCTCGCACCCTCGGAGTAGGAAAACACTGTAACGAAAATAAAAAAAATATAAACAATCAGCATATTCAGAAATGAGAAGATACAAATTGATGTTGTTTGATGAAAAAAGCCCGCTGAGTTTGTTGCGCCCATTCTTCTCAGGCCTGAGGCATTCATTTTGAAATGGATGGTAGTTTTATTGACTTTCAATAAGTGATGTCCCATCCTATTTTGAATAAAAATATTTGAATTTGAATTGAAAAGAACGGTAAGGTTTTCATGTCTTCGTTGGTTTGATTTCAATTGATTTTCATGCAGTTTTCACTAAAATATAGAGTTAGTCATGAGGAACACGTGTTTAATTAGTAACACCAAAAAAGTATACACTTACCCCCTTATTCATAATGGTCCGCTAACTTTAAACAGCCGCTTAGGAGTGTTTTTTCTCATTCTGACTTAGGTCAATAGAAGAAGACAGAGCAAGAATTAGCAATGCATTCAGTTAGCAGACTATTATGAATGAGTGGGTTATACATCAAAACAATAAAGACAATAATACAAGTTGAGTGCATTTCAATTATAATCTCACATAACATTAAAGATTAAAAATTTTGATGTTGAAGAAATAAAATCACAATTGTGTCATACATTAAAAATTAACTTACAATCAAATTAAATTAAATTACAATTCATACATTAATTATTATTTTACAGTTTTTAATTATGACAGGTTAAACTTAAATTTTACCAACAGCAGAATAAATATAATTGCAGCAAATTAAAGTTAATTGTACATTGGTTGGAAGTATAGTTAATGAAATATGAAGATTATCGTTAAAGTCGGAAATAGTGGAGTCAGTTGTGAGCTTTTATCGAAAACGCAGCCTAATTGCTTTGAGATATTATAGCAAAATTATACATAGTGCAATTTTGACTCACACACACTTCATTATACCTCTCACACCTTACTTATCACTCACAACACACCCAATGCACACACCTTACACACCTTATTACTTACTATACATACTTTTTAGATATACTTCTTAGTAGTTAGAGTTTGATTGTCTGTAAATAATGTAATAAATATTAATAAGCTATGGAAGAGCGGAGTCTTCTAACACAGGCGCTATAGTGTTTAAAAGGAGGCTCCAATCATGAGTATTGATATATGTACATACTTGATAAAGAAAATAAACATTTTGTATATGTAATTTTGTTTCTCTTATAAATGTCCACAGAAAAGCGTTGGTGTATGCCTATCTTGGATAAAATACTTTAACTTATTCTAATTACGAAACATATGGTCACAAATAAATTGCTATATAGAAAGCTTTATGTATGAAAATAAGGGACGAGACGAGCAGGTTCTACAGCTGATGGTAATCGATACGCCCTGCCCAATGCAGTGCCGCTCAGGATTCTTAAAAAACCCAAAAATTCTGAGCGGCACTACAATTGCTCTCGTCACCTTGAGACATAATATGTTAAGTCTCATTTGTCTAATAATTTCAAAACAAAACACAATAAAGCACTGCTTCACGACAGAAAAAGGTACCGTTGTTGTACCCATAATCTGGCCGGCTAATTTGCACAGGCAAAGGAGCCTCCCACTGGTAAAAAGCTATTATAGATTTACCCCCTTATTCATAATGGTCCGCTAACTTAAAACAGCCGCTAAGGAGTGTTTTTTCTCATTCCGACTTAGGTCAATAAGAAGACAGAGTGAGAATTAGCAATGCTTTAAGTTAGTTAGCAGACAATTATGAATAAGGGGGTTAGTATTTAAGCTTGTAGATACCACAAAATAAATACTTTATAGTTTGAGTAGTACCTTTTAAAATTAATTTTATTAATAAAAGTATAAATATAACTATATTTAGCTAACTAAAACAAATAAAAGGAATTATTGCGTGGAGACACGCTAGCCCTTAGCGAGGCATCTAGTGGAAAGATAAAAATCAAAGCCATAGCACGCATTGTCTGCTGCGACGAGGCCATTAAACAAGAGATTTAAAAACATATTTATAGGGCCGAGAGCGACTGCGCCCAAGTAGATTATGTAAAAGTGGCAATCTGAAAATTTAGTAGGATTATGTTCCCAATTTTTTGAGCATTAATGTTTTTAACGGAAGTTAAATTTTTTTTACCATGAAATTAATTTAAATAACATGAGCTATATGTGTTAGAGCAAATTCTGTCAACATGTGTTTCGGAGATTTGTGACAATAAACAGACAGGATAAAAGTATTGATCTGGTTTGTAAACAATCATAATATTATGTTTTTAGTAAATTAAAATATTGCAAACTCATAGATTCACCGTTCTTCTTGAGGATTTTTGTAAATCGATTTTTGGTTTTGTTTTTTTATATTAATTATTTTTTATTTACAAATAATTTTAAGCTTAAATTAAAAAAAATACATACAGCCGTTGCATTAGTGTGTCCAATACGTGGCAATTGGATAACTTTTAAAGGTATTTCTTGTTGTAACGTCTATTAAATATTATTTCAGAATTAATCAAGGTATAAAATTATATAGAAGCTTAATTAGATATTAACAATTTATGAATTAATATCTAAATGAAAATGAAAATGAAAAATATTTATTTCTGTAACAAAAATGGTACAAACATAATAGTGGATGTGACCTTCTATTACGTGAGAAACACCTGAGCCAGAAGGCCACGTTCTTCCATATCAATTAAAATTAACATTACCAAAAACTAGGGATCACAAATTAAGTCTAAAAATATAATTTAACAAAAGAAAAATATTATGCAAACAGAATGTCTGTGTGTATGTATGTGAGTATGTGAGTTGCGTGTGTGTGGTGTGTCATTGTTACTTTTCGTAAAACACTACTTATTGTACTATCAAGAACCTAAAATTTACTCCGTGTAGTTAAATAAGCTTGTAAGTTAAGATAAAAAAAAACTCGTGGCCGAATTGCTAATGTTTAAGTCAAACAATCAATAATAAACAAATGAAAAAGTATGAGTTCATAATATTATCGGTTATCATGGTAACTGAATATAGAGTAATCATTGTTTACAAGATGCTAGAAATCGAGAAGCATTATTTTAACATAATGGTGAGTTATCACTACTGCCACTGCTTTCTTGTATACGACAGTAGAGAATATCCATGCTAAAGCTTTAATATGTATCATTTTAATAATAGGGGTCTAGGCTCCGAATATGATTATGTTCCATTCGGTGTCAAGACCCTTGAATCGTGAAGTCCTAGAGCGCTATAAGCCTGTTTAAGTTAATAACAAGAAGGTTAGTCGACGTCACAGGAGACTTAGAATTAGTCTAGCTATTCAAAGGATTAACGCTGCCAGTATCTTCGGAACCTTGCCCAATGGGACTCCTTTCAATAATACATTAATTTATTTATTATATAATATTTTTTAGGTTTTAGGTGCATTGTTCTAGTATATATTTTGTTATTTCCATATAAATAAATTATTATTCAATAAATGAAATAAACAGACATAGTTACAAACAAAATATTAACCATGTATTTGTTTTTTAATTTTCCATTCTCTCGCGGCTTTGACATGAAAAATGAAAGATTTATCTATAATGTCGTAATAGTGAAGTAGTGTCTTAAACTCTGAGTAACACCAGTATGTTTAGTCTTAAGAAAGCTTATTTAACCAAACTACAAACACCTGTAGCGAAAAAAATAATCAAAGCGGACTGAGCCCGCTTATTTCGTGGCCCCAAAATGCACCAGTGCAGCATGTATACTAGGAAACTCCATTAGTCCGCTGAACGTTGCTTTATTCACTTATCTTATGATAAGAGCTTATTCAAATACTCTCTATTAAGTATAAATACGTTTATCTCTATCATTGTCGCGTGCCTGAGATGGCAAAGCAGCTACAAGTAAAAGTTTTGTTATAAAGTATAGAAACATTTTTTTTTTTTGTGAAATTAAGGGACGAGACGAGCAGGCCTTTCAGTTGATGGCATTGAAATGCTGTGCCGCTGAGGATTCTTGAAATATACCGATGATATATATAATATATAACGATGGAATATATTACAATATTATGAATGAAACGTGGCTTCACCATTATGATCGAGAAACAAAATGACCTGGAAGACGATAAGAAAACACAAGAAATTTAAGGCGAGGCTGACAGGTCCGCCGTTGCTATAGCTTCAATTCACACACACACACACACACATACATATACACATTCTTAGAAGTTATACTTTTATTTTAATTTAATTTTAATCTGACTATTTGGATATTAATGTCTGATACCGAGAAGACACTGACAGCTGAAACACAGTTCATACGAGTTAAGCTGTCTTTGCTCCCCGTATTCTATGTAAATCTATATATATATAAAAGAGAATGTATGTTTGTATGTTCCCTAATAACTCCTAAGCTATTCGACCGATCTCAATGAAATCTTCTGTAATAGATTCGTTGAAGCTCAAGGAAGGTTTCATATATAATTTATATGGCAAAACAACGTTTGCCAGGTCAGCTAGTCATTAATAATATAATTTAGAAACATATTAAACATAAAGTTACTATCTCTCTTATCTTATCTCTTAATTCGTAATACTGACTTCCAAATACAAAACAATAGTCAATAGTAATAGATACCACAGGCTGGCTGAGATCTATAGAGCTTACTTAGACTTTGCTCAGACTTTACTTAGGTAAAACATAGACGAGTGCTATAAAACGTGAAATTGACTTTTGCGTATGCTGTCTAACTTAAGCTAAGCATAATATTAGCAGCTGTGACTATAAAGATGAAATCAAAGATTAAGCTAAGCTTACACTCAGCTAAGTTTTACGTAAGTAAATACTGAGCAAAGTCTAAGTGTGCTATATATAAATCAGCCTAGACACGCGATCTCTCGCGTTTCGTGCGATCGCTCTTCCACTGAGCCAACCGTTCGAGTGACGTATCATTGATAAATCTTGTATGTCTTGCTGTAACTCTCAGGTCGTGGCTTCATCTAAAGAATCTATTTTACGGCTAATAATCTGCACAACTACTATATTTGGATATTAAGAAATTTACTTGAGATGTCGCTCTTTCAAATCTAAATAATTTGGTATGTTTTAAATTTGCGGGTTCGAGTCCCGCATCGTTCATTAATTTTAATTTCAAATTTTTTTTGGTCTAATTAATCCTAGAAGTGAGGGTTATCACTTTAAAACATAGCGAATGGTATAAAAATATTATTTCTATAATCAACGCAACGCGAGTCGAAAATGAATTGTACGTATAGATGATAGCTCGCACGGAACGCGAGAGGTCGCGGGTTCGAGTCCTGCATCAATCATAAATTTTGTTTTCAAATTTTATATTTTGTGTAAAATTTTTATATTAATTATATTGTGGAATATTTCGTTACCGGAATATAATTTGCACGACAGAATTTGTTCTCTCCGGAATCGGAAGACCGAGTGCGTATACCTTGCGAGTATTCGCGTGAGTTTCGACGCATGACAAATGTGGTATTAATAATGCTAAGTATTCTAAACACACACTTAGATACAAACACGCACTTGCGTGCCCGTTGGTTGCAGGTTCGATCCCTGTTCGAATGTGTTGTAACTTGAGTATATTCCAAATAGAAATCTATATGTGCAACGTGTACGGCGAACGAACTGCCGATTACCTAATACCGCGCTTGCTAAATGAGCTGCCCTTCATTGAACGGGAAAATTTAAATACTAAAAACATTAATTACAGACTGAAAGATTATCTATTACAAAAATTATAGCAACTAAGAGAATTTGAACCTGCTAAGTCATATTTATAAGTTATATTTATTCGCTTTTATGTCTTTTAAAATATTTTCACTGTTGTTCATTTAATTTATAGCATAAGTTGTGACGTATTATTAAGTGTTATTAGCATAAGTTGTTAACCTTTTGGTTTTTTTAGATGCTAAGTTGACCTAGTTTTATATCGGTATATGTAATATGATAAATAAAAAAAAATATATTAATGCGAAAACTTAACATAGCTATTAAAGAATCATTTCAGGCCAGTTATGTTTTGGCATAAAAGTTCATATTTCTCTTCTTTTTCCGAACATATTATGGTGGATTCAGTAGTTTAAAAGAATAATTTATAGTGACGATTCAATAACGCTTAGTTTAAGCCTGATTGAATAAAGTTTATTATATACTAGCTCACCCGACAGACGTTGTTCTGTATACAAGAAATAAAATAAAGTTTTTTATTAATTTGTCAATAATATATTTACGATATATCAATCTACATAATATACCTTGTTGGTTGTCAAATGTCAAATATTATGGTTGCGTTCAGAAATTTAATTTATGACAAAACTTAAGATTTAACAATAACATAAAAATAATCTGATAGATAGTTAACAACTGTAGTTAATCTTCCAACTATAGTAAGCTAAAATTAAGTTTATTTTTTACCTCCTGAGAAAGTTAGAAATATTTAAAAATTCTAATTAGTTATTCATATTAAATTATTCTTTCAATTTGATTTTTGAATAACGGGGGACACATCAAAGGAAAAACAAAATTATTCTTTTCATTTCATTCTATTTTCATATTTTTTCACCTTTTAAACCTTCCCTGGACTTCCACAAATAATTTAAGACCAAAATTAGCCAAATCGGTCCAGCCTTTCTCGAGTTTGAGCGAGACTAACGAACAGCAATTTATTTTTATATATATAGTTATAAAGCGTCGAAAAATTTTAAGAATTAGTTTTAGCTTTTTTTAATCCTAGTTAAAAGCAGTCTTTTTTATATAAAACTAAGGGACGAGAAGAGCAGGACGTTCAGCTGATGGTAATTGATACGCCGTACGCATTACAATGCAGTGCCGCTCAGGATTCTTGAAAAACCCAAATATTCTGAGCGGCACTATAATTATTGCGCTCGTCACCTTTAGACATAAGATGTTAAGTCTCGTCATAGTAATTTCACTAGCTATGGCGCTCGTAATGTTTACACATTACTGCTTCACGGCAGGAATAGGCGCCGTTGTTGTACCCATAATCTAGCTGGCTTCCTGTGCAAAGGAGCCCACAAAGTACAATATGTACAATAGTCGACACATGTGAAGTTAAAGACCGGAAAGTATCGTAGATCATTATATCTGACTAGACGAAGACATCTTGGCACTTGAAAGGGATATGACCGCATTCTTAAATGCAATCAAGGTTAGTGGGGTGCCGATATGGATTTTTTCTTATACAAAATATATTCGTGAGGAGATAAGCAGTGGTTGACAGAACAAATAATGGACGTAAATTAATCAAACTTTAATGTAATTTAAAAAATATTAATTACTTAATAATTTATTTAAAGTATAACGTTGTTATAAATACCCTTATAGCCCAGTGGTTAGTGACCCTGCCTACTGAGCAATGAGAAACATGGTAATTAATACACCCTGCCCATAACAATGCAGTGCCGCTTAGGATTATTGAAAAACCCTAAAATTCTAAACGGCACTACAACTGCGCTCGTCACCTTGAGACAAAAGATGTCAAGTCTCATTTGCCCAGTAATTAATGATATTTTCACAATTTTACTGGTCGTTAGTTTACGAGGCCGTCTCTGTTTACAAACCAATTGTTTCTTGTATTTATTGTATACTTAGTCATTATATTTAGTTATGCATTAGTAAATTCAACTAATAGTTATCTAAATAATTTTTTGTACTGGAAAGTTTACTGTGGAAATTAATAGAACATTGTGAAATTATTACATTATACTTAAATTTTTCTAAATGGATTGTATCCATTTAGGATCCAGCTAAGAACAAGCGAGTTATGAATAAAAATGTGAATAAAACTAAATATTGTTATGTTAATGACTTGCTTGTTGAATTCAATTTTTATTAAGGCGAGGTTTTAAATACAAAATACAATTTTATTTTCATTGTTGTGCCGTTTGGTGGCGAGATACTTCCGTGGGGTCCACAGGCGCGGAGAATCTATAAGAACCTACTATCTACGTGCCTCAATTATAGGGTTACTGGCAACATAAGCACTGGCCAAAAAAACTGCTTTTTTGACATGCCGAGAGTTAGTGTACTGTCCTCAAACGCTTCGCTTAATTTTGTTTTGAGACCGACATTGTAATTTTACAGAAGCAATCAAGAAGTAATGTATGTAATTATGTTTAATAATGAATAAATAAATACAACATTGTAAAACATTTATATTCCTACAAAGTCCTTAATAATTTATTTAAAGTTCTATAAAACTTTTATGTTTCCGACGAAGGCGCATGTAAATCGAGTTTTAATTGCTCTACAAATAAAGCAATTAAACCCGTTTCTTATAATTAAAGTACCAGGCTCTCATGAGTACTCAGGAGATCTAGTCAAACAAGGCAACATGCTATATCCGTCACAGTGACCATAGATTACGGTATTTGCATGCAGGGAACATTGTCACTTTCTCTCAAATGAAATAGAAATCATTATTCATTGGGTCAAAAGTGTTTACGCGGTGATTGCTCGTTGAGACATGTTTACTAAGACTTAATAATGTTAAGGCGTTAGCAGAGAAAGTTTGCGTGTATGTTTGAATGTTTTTCGGTGTTAAGGATTTAAGGCCTTAAAGGCGATAAATGATCTTGTAAATTTTGTAAATCTTGTTACGTGTCTTGTTAAGTCCTTTGATTTTGTCGTGGAGGTCACCACTGGTGGTGGAGAAGTTTTTTTTTTATAAAAATAAGGGACGAGACGAGCAGGACTTTCAGATTTGATGGTACTTGATAGGCCCTGCCCATTACAATGCATTGCCGCTCAGTATTCTTGAAAAGCCCAAAAATTCTGACAGGCACTACAACTGCCCTCGTCACCTTGAAACGATAGATGTTAAGTCTCATTTGCCCAGTAATTTCACTAGCTACGGCGCCCTTCAGACCGAAACACAATAATGTTTACATATTAATGCTTCACGGCAGAAATAGGTCCCCTTGTGGTACCCATAATCTAGCAGACATCCTGTGCAAAGAAGCCTCCCACTGGTAGGAAGTATGAACAAAGGTCTCGTGACTCCAGGTATGTCCAAGAATCAAGCAGTGTTAATCTTCCATAGTACAGTAGCATACTCTACTTCGATGGACACATGTCAAAGTGTGGCAGCCAGTTCACAACATCTTCTCATTCCGACCAAGCGAAATGCCACCCATGGAACATACCGGCTAAGTAAAATCTACCGTGAGCAGTCACGCATGCCATGAGTGCACTCAACTGACTTCTAACAGAGAAAAATTGCGACAAATTTTTTTGGAAGGAGCATTTTTTTTATGGAATAGGAGGACAAACGAGCGTACGGGTCACCTGGTGTTAAGTGATCACCGCCGCCCACATTATCTTGCAACACCAGAGGAATCACAAGAGCGTTGCCGGCCTTTAAGGAAGGTGTACGTGCTTTTTTTGAAGGAACCCATGTCGTATCGTCCCGAAAACACCGCACAAGGAAGCTAATTCCACAGCGTTGTAGTACGCGGAAGAAAGCTCCTTGAAAACCGCACTGTGGAGGACCACTACACATCCAGATGGTGGGAATGATATCTTAACTTGTGGCGAGTCGTGCGAAGGTGGAATTCGGCGGCAGGAATCAGGTTAAACAGCTCCTCGGAACACTCCCCGTGATAAGCGAGTCGTGCGAAGGTGGAATTCGGCGGCAGGAATCAGGTTCAACAGCTCCTCGGAACACTCCTCGTGATAAATGCGGTAGAAGACACACAATGAAGCGACGTCTCTACGCAACGCCAAGTGATCCAGCCGTTCGCAGAGCACTGGGTCCCCGACAATTCGAGCTGCTCTGCGTTGCACGCGGTAAAATGGATCGAGCTGATACTGGGGTGCGCCAGACCAGAGATGACAGCAATACTCCATGTGTGGTCGGACCTGCGCTTTGTAGAGCGCTAGAATGTGGGCCGGCTTGAAGAATTGCCGTGCTCTATTGATGACGCCCAGCTTCTTCGAAGCCAATTTGGCTTTGCCCTCCAGATGGCCACGAAATTGGCAATCGCTCGACATTTCGAGACCCAGTATTCCGATACTAGGCGAGGCTTTAAGGGAAGTGTTGTCAAAGAGCGGTGATATGACAAATGGGGTTTTTTT
Organism: Leptidea sinapis; assembly: GCF_905404315.1. Classification (NCBI taxonomy): domain Eukaryota; kingdom Metazoa; phylum Arthropoda; class Insecta; order Lepidoptera; family Pieridae; genus Leptidea; species Leptidea sinapis. Next base: position 101,605 of record NC_066286.1, on the reverse strand, counting down.
AGAGGTAAACGCGCAAACTTGAGCAGGCTTATTTGACCTCGTACTCTTACGTCTAAATCTCAAACACGCAAAACTAGTGAATGGAGTTTGATAATTGATTCGTCCATTATAAGAACATGCAAAGGGTTCAAACCCATACAGCCGTATTTGTTATTTAATAATTAATTGTCAAAGCCATCTTTGAAAGATTTTTAACAATATTGTTCTTTCTACAAACGTAGAATAGCACGAGGATTAAATAATTTTAAGGATTTTTGCTTTGTTACGCCAAAGAAGTATAACTTCTTGCGTGCATAGATAACTACACCCAATTTTACGAGTATCTAGATAGTATTGGCCGATAGAAAATATAAGTGAATAATAAAAACATTGGAAAACGCCTTAAAAATTGCAAAATCTAGAGATGTTAAAAGATAATATTTAACCTTTTTTAAATTTGATAAAAAAATATTTTATAAAAAATAATATAATAATGATTTAATAGTAAATTAAACAAATATTATGGTTCAAATGTTGTGCGCCTACTTGAGTGTAAATTCCGCTAAATCGTCTTCAATCAATTTGACTCGTGTTTCGTCTCTTCACGAGGCATCTTCAGGAGATGTGGACTCACCAAAAATTTTTGAGTTTTCAGTTTGATTTTTTAATATACACTCAAGAAGGCTCACAAAATTTGAATAATTATGAATTTCCGCAAAATGACGCCGACTTCAATAAAATATTATGGTAATAACCCACGAAGGAGTATTTATCAATAAATAAAAAGAAAGTGCCAATACGGCTCTGTTTAAATCTTACCAGCGGTTTTAAACAATAAATAAAGTCGGTAGGTCGTCTCAGATATCAATTACAATAAAAAAACTTAAAAGATTATGAAGATCACTACAGACATGTTTACTGACGTCGCTCTCGGACTATAAAGATAATTCAATAAATAACGCTAGTATATACATAGCTTTATCTATAGGGTTGTCAAATACAACACTATAAATTTTTAACTAAATGTCTTATATATATTATAATATCAAATATGACTTTTTTTTTAATGAAAATAAGTTAATAGACGAGCAGGACGTTCAGCTGATGGTGATTGATACGCCCTGCTCATTAGAATGCAGTGCCACTCGGGATTATTGAAAAACCCAAAAATTCTGAGCGGCACTACAACTGTGCTGGTCACCTTGAGACATAAGATGTAAAGTTTCATTTGCCCATTAATTTCACTAGCTGCGCCGCCCTTCAGACCGAAACACAGTAATGCTTACACATTACTAAATATGCGACGTTGTGGTACTCATAATCTAGCCAGCATCCAGTGCAAAGGAGCCTCCCACTAGTATGACTAGATTAAAGAGGCATAACTAATACTTTTATTTAAATATAACTTTATGCTACATTACATTGCATTTCTTTTGTATTCTCGATGCACAACAAGGTTACAGTGAGGTATAAACTCATGCCATATTGTATATGCGCACTGTTTCGACAGAATATAATGGTTAATTTCTTACATATTTAATCGAAGACTCACACTAAGTGCTATTTAGTTTGATTTAAAAAGAAGCAAGCTTATTATTTAAAATTCACCTGTTCGTTCTTTACTAATATTGTGCGTACTTTTACGTTTTACATGTGAATTAACAGATGTAATAGTAATTTTAGTCACAAATCAAATTATATATCTAGTTTGTAAAGTAAACCAAAATAAGTTAAAAAATTAAGGCAAAACTTATATTATGGTACGGTACTTGAATCTCAAATATATTTACTACAACAACTGTTTACTAAAGTCGATATAATAATATAATAACTCTAGACACAAGATTAAATACATAAGTTACGTTTAAAAATAAAAAAGCGGCGTGCATTTATCAGACATGTTATTTGTAGTTGGTTGAGAAGGATTTCCCACTATTCTTTTCACTGAATATTCACGATTAACATAAAGTGATCAAAGAATTATTTACGGTTTATGTGAAATTGCACCCTATTTTGTATCTTATAAGTGTGATTTTAATCGCATTTATTTGATTGAAGTTTATAAATGTAAGCATTTTAAATGAATATTTGTAATACTCGTATAATTGTTAATACACACAATTCTTTGTTTCTATAAATAGTTTTATATTAACTAGTTTTTCTGGAATATTCTTTATAAATATTACATCCCGATTTTTCTAGTAATTGAAAACAAAGATAAAAAGCTTTTCCTAGCATTTTAAATTCAAATTTATTTAAAGGTATAAACCGATAAGTAGGCATAACAAGTTAATTCATTTGCAATAACTCATTATAAACATACACGTCATAGCCTAGTTGGATTTTGTTTTCCGCTAAAAACGCAAACCAAATAATTTCTAAATCACTCGATTTCAATCTATCATAGATAGAAAAGATCAAAAAAAAAACTTCAGTACGCTTGCAAGGATGGCATTCCCTTAGTATTTTGTTGGTATTCTAAACTTACAAAATAAAACATTATTAAGCCAAACGTAAAAATAATATAAAATAAATAAATAAGAAATTGTGCAGCAACCCTACCAATATCGGCCGCATTTACACCGTGGGCGAGAACAAGAATTGCAAGTTGAATCTATTAAGCAGTTCGCACGATCCACAATGCACTTATTGTTATTCTAAAATTATTTACTATCGTCCATTATTGTATTTTAATCTTTATCTATTCTATAAATCTAAACTCTGTTTATAGTACTGTAACTGTACATTAAATATGTGAATTTATTATCACTAATATTGCTTATGTAGCTCATAATGAACTGCTGTTCAAGTTTATGACTTTTGAATGACTTTTTGTGGGTATTAATGACGAAATGAACATCCTTAGTCCTACGAAGACCTTGAGTTTTTCCGCACGTTTTTATCAAGCCTGAGATTAGATAATTTACACGTCTAGATAAAGTCTCTTGCTGTTACACTCGCGATAGGTCAGTCACTTTGTTTTAGTGTACATGTGTTGCTATAAATAGAGACTTACCGTTCTCCGCTATTTTTTTCGACGTGTTCTAAAATATAAAAGGCTGAAGCATTTCTCCAAGTGGGTGGCATATTCTGGCTTACAATAAATGATAAGAAACGGTGTTAATTAATACAACAACAGAAGCAAAAAAAACAAGGTTAGGTTAATATTAATACTAGAAATTTCTTTGTATGGTATTAACAATAAATATAATTGAAACTTTATATAAATTACTGTGTTAGTTTTTTTTTATATGATAATAAAGTGCAAGACGAGCAGGATGATTAGCTGATGGTAATTGATACGCCTTACGCCAGTGGTAGGCTCCTTTCCACAGCATACCGGCAAGATTATGGGAACCACAACGGCACCTATTTCTGGCCGTAAATCAGTAATGTGTAAACATTACTGTGTTTCGGTCCGAAGGGTGCCGCAGCTAGTGAATTACTGGGCAAATGAGACTTAACATTTTATGTCTCAAGGTGACGAGCGCAATAATTATAGTGCCGCTCAGAATATTTGGGTTTTTCAAGAATCCTGAGCGGTAGGTACTGCATTGTAATGGGCAAGGCGTATCAGTTACCATCAGCTGAACGTCTTGATCGTCTCGTTCATAATTTTCATAAAAAAAAAACGGATGCACATTTGGACTTACCGAACTTTATGAAATATTCTGTGTTGTAACACAATATTAACAGGGCTAATATTGTGCTACTTTTTACATTGAGCAAATAAACTTCTTCTCTCCATAGTTGTCTATTTGCTTTGCATTGTCAATATGTTAAATGATATTAATGGGACTTGTAAACAACAAACATTCATTAAGTTGTTTATTTAACTGTCAAAAAGGTGTAAGCGGATCGAATTATCAGATTGATGTTAACAGACTTAGGGTGCGTACACACTTTGGGGCATTGTTTGGAGCGCTTTTTTAAACATTTTTTTGTTTTAAAGGATCGCCTTCACAACTGAGAAATAAATATACAAATTTACTGATCGCTGCGGTGTATTCTGACAAGTGCAGGTTCAATTCCCATTAAATTTGATACAAATTAAATTAATGTATTGAACGTTGTATTCTTTACCTTTCTGATGGTAAAATATGGCAATTAAATATTAAAATAATTAGGATGCAATATATTTTGTTAAATGTGTAATTTATTATCTTTTAATTGAACTTTTTATCCACATGACTGTCAATTAAATAAAAGCATAAAAGGCATTTATATTCTCAAAATTGTTTCCTTCACAATTCTTTTTGATGTCATATCTAGTAAACTAGATACTACTACAGCTTCGGAAACAAATGGCGCTTTCAAAGAGAAGAAACGGCGCAAGAAACTCTTCCAGAATTCTTTTTTTGCGCTCTTTTAAATAAAATATACAATATTGTACTGTCATTGCTATTGCTATAAAATAATCATAATCTAGTCCCAGGCTGTCCGATCACTTAGATATTCAGCTGTGGAGTAATAGGATTAACAACAGAGACATTTTTTAATAAAAAAATTAAATTCATTTATAGATAATGCCTGAACAGTGGCAATGGCAATATTATAAAAGAGCATACATTTACCCTTAAAGATATTATGTATCTTATGAAGCCTACTAGATTTAGATACAAGCAATCCCTTATTTCAAGTGTTATAATAATGAAAATGACTAATAAGAGTAAAAGGGCCTATTTTAATGATCCGTTATATGTGCCATTGCCTTTACAGCTTTCATTTCACCGTGGATATCGCATTGTAAATCGTTGCGGGAAAGTTTAGTTATAAAGCTTATTAGCCTCTATACTGGAGCCTTCGCTTCCGATGTCTGTACAGGTAATTTTATGTCTAACTGCAATATAAATGGGGTAATTATTGTAAGAAATCTGGTGAAAAGCAGTGCTTAATATGCTAAGGTTTCATTTGAGAGTTAATTTTCCATCAAAAAAAGTAGTTTTCTATCTCCAGGATGAATAGACAGAAGTTGGAGGCTCCTCTGCATAGGATGACGGCCATATTATGAGTACCACAACAGTGCCTATTTATGTCGTGAAGCAATAATGCGTAATTATATTGTGTTTCGGTCTGAAGGGCGCCGTAGCTAGTAAAATGACTGGGCAAATGAGACTTAATATTCAATGTATCAAGGTGACGAGCGCAATTGTAGTGGCGCTCAGGATTTTCGGGTTTTTCAAGAATCCTGAGCTGCACTGCATTGTAATGGTCAGGGCATATCAATAACCATCAGCTGAACGTTCTGCTCCTCTTGTCCCTATTGTCAGAAAAAAAAGTAAAATACATAAATTTTCAATGGCATAGCATGAGGTAAAATGATTTGAGCTGATACTATAAGGTCTGGGACCTTCGCCTTGTAGATTGGTTGGGTTACTTTTATGGAAAAGGGTCACCTGGTGTTAAGTGATCACCGCCACATTCCCTTGCAACACCAGAGGAATCACAGAAACGTCGCCCACCTTAAGGAAGGTGTACGCCCGTTTTTTGAAGGTAACCATGTCGTATCGTACCGCAAACACCGCACAATCTCTCCGCTCATTCCACAGGTTAGTTGTACGTAAAAGAAAATTTCTTGAAACCGCACTGTTGAGGAACGCCCCACATCCAGATAGTAATCACGATAAAAAATGAATTTAGGCTAGCTCAAAGTATTATAATATAAGGTTCTCGAAAGGTATACCACTGACCCAATATGCTCTTCAATATGTTTATATTGTTGTCTAAATTAAATTTCGGTTCAAATTTAACTTCAACCAGATTTTTCGGCTTCGAAATCGAAAGCCGAAGTTTCGGTCCGAAACAAAAGTACGAAGAGCTTCGAATTAAATCCTATTACCAAAATACTTCGGATCCGAATAGTGCGGACGGACTTCGCATCGGAAGCATAGACAACCATATAAAGCGAGGTCGAAGTTACGATCATAATAATTTCTATTGAATTTGGGAATAAGGTAAACGAAAGACAAAATGTCTAATCGCGAACTTCGTAACATTCGGATCCGAAACACTTTCGTTATAGGAAAATCCGATCCGTCAACCGAAACTTCGTATTTCGATTTTGGTAATAGGGCTCCAGACAGCAGTTAACATGCTTACGGTGTGATCGAAGGATAAGTTCAGATAATTTGTGAAAGTAACTGAGTGGTTTACATACGGTTACTTTTAACTCGAGTGAAAACGGTACCCGTCTTATCGGAGATTATAGAGGCGGGTATCATACATAACTAGCTAAAATTTGTGAGTTTATTCACATCTATACTTATAAATTGAGAGCCGCTTTTTATGTCAGTTATACTGCGAAAACTACTGAACCGATCGGAATAATACTTATACCGTAAGAAGCAGCGTGATTCGGAGAAGGTTTTCGTATAATATGACATGATTGTCATTAGTCATTACTTATCTGGTATCTATTTATCTTCACTACTAAGAAATACCTAAACATTTTAATACTCCTACGTAGAAATATCTATATATTTTAATTTTAGTTCTGTAAATTCATTTAATTTTTTTTAATTAATCTTTTTTAAAACTAATTCCAGATTAACGTACACATTTCAGGTTTTTACTCATGTCAATTTTAAATGTATAATAATCGACTCGAACCCGCGACCTCTCGGGTTCTGTCCGAGTTCATGATTCATACAATGAATACTTTGAGAAAACACATTTAAATTTCTGCCCCTCAGCTGTTCATTATTATTCATTCGAAATGCATGTGATAATAGTAGCCAAGTCGCATATAACACAATTTATGAACAAACTAAAAAAAATACATAAGTTATTATTTTTTATCAATTTTATCTTCCTTCTCCATATTATAACCTTGAGTTTTGTTTAGTCTAATATTTATCCATGTCACGAATTATGATTATCTGAGTAATATTTTATTTTATAAATAACCACACGATAACGAATGGCTACCTAAAAAGAACTGCCGATTTCTAAACTCAATCACAATCCAAACTAATTTCCGAGATATGTAATCTATAGATACTATACTCGTACGAATGAAGTTATAGTTCGATAACTACGTGCGCGACCGTCTCACGGGGTGACAGACGGTGGCGGGGAACAGTCTCGCGCGTTGTCCTTCCCCAAAACATCACCAGCTGACATCTTCAGTACCCCGTCCCCGCAATCGTCTGTTACCCCGTGGGACGGTCGCGCACGAAGTTATTCGACTATAGTATGTATGATTTTTGCAAATTAACAAATTTTAAGTATTATAGTTAAGTAAACAATGTGAAATAATATGCAATTATAGTAGCACTACCAATTATATACTATTATGAACCACTTGAATAGAATATAATATATTTAATGATTTCACTATAATCACAAGTATATACAAGTAACACTAAAATATGATTTATAACAATAGGGCAGTCGGGTGACCAGCAGCCAGCATGTCCGACACTTTCGACTGCCCCAACAAGATTTCGCTCTTAATAGTGATTTTCATTATTATAACACTAGAAATAAGGGATTGCTTGTAACGAATTCTAGTAGGCTTCATAAGATACATAATAGCTTTAAGGGTAAATGTATACACTTCTATTATAAAGTCCCAGCCACTGTTTCCAGGCATTATCTATAAATAAATTTAAATGTTTTAAAAAAAATGACTCTGTCGTAAATCCTATTACTCCATTGCTGAATATCTAAATGATCGGACAGCCTGGGACTAGATTGACTGACAGAAATGACTGTACAATATAGTATATTTTTATTGAAAAGAGCGCAAAAAAAGAATGCTGGGACTTTCTTGCGCCGCTTCTTCTCTCTCAGAGCGCCATTTGTTTCCGAAGCGGTAGTAGTATCTAGTAATTATTAGAAATGTCATCAAAAAGAATTCTAAAGGAATCAAATTTGAGAAAAATAAATGCCTTAAATGCCTTAAAAGAAGTGCCCAAAAACTGAGAGCAATTCATAACAGTTACCCTACTACCAATCTTAATAAGACGAAACTACCAACTTAATAGTAAAATAACATCACTAAGATTGTGCATGTGATTATATAATATTAGATACAATTACTAAAAATATGCTAAATATAACATTAACAGGTTACAAATTATTCTATTAATATTATCATACCTGAATGTTGGTACTAATTGGAATGTCAAATAACTATAACAATAATATGTGTGATTTATAGTCAATGAACAACTTTTAAGTATTATAAATACGTAAACAATGCGATGATAGTTAAATTATCATTATTTACATTGCAAGTGAAAATGCACAATTGAATTCGCGAATACCCGCATTTAATTATCGTGTAAACAAGGGCCAAAGTGATTTAATTATCAACTGATCGCAAGCATTAATATTCATTTGTAATGCATAATATATTTAAATTTATTTAAATTATTTGCAAATGTTTGTGTATTGTTGGAAATGCGAGTACGGTTAATGTTATTGTTTCTTTTTAATGACAAAAAAGTATGATTGTCACTTGATGACAGGGTGATTCCATTGCATCGTTTAATATAATGTTCTGAAAATATATCGTTATAGTAATAATTATATTATATACTCACGATATATATTCTCACACGATATATAGAACCAAAGACCGAAACTAATTAAACGCCTCGTGGACCGATTGACCTAGTACAAGGCTGAGATCTAAGGAGTTTGTACTTAGACTTTGCTTAGACTTTACTAACGTAAAACTTTGCTGAGTGTGATAAAACGGGTACTTGACTTGTGCATTTGTCTATCTTAGATTAAGCTCAGCATAATTTAGGTTTTACTATATATTTACATATATTATATTATATTTTAGGTTATGCTTACACTCAGCTAAGTCTCTCGCCGCCTCCGCAGTTCCGCCGCGACCACGCAAGCAATTGGATCGAAATATAGGCTCCAAATAAATAAAATATATATAAATATAAAAGATATATATCGTGAGTACTCATCATAATAATTACTATGTTAAAGTTCAAAAATATACTTATTGTTCGTTAGTTGTGAATCCGTCCATATTATTATGTTCGTCAGCGCTCACAGACCGCAATGGTTATACTGTTGAAATTTTGACTGAGTGTAAAGTATTGCTGCTAATAATAATTAAAAACATGGCTGATTTCAAAATGGCTTCCATTCTATTAATTTTTTTTCACAGTTATTTAAAATGATTTCGTACTATCATATGTCGTATGATAGTACGAAATCCTTCGTGAGACCCCTTAAACCTATCAAAAACCTTAAAAACAACCTCCACAGGAAATCCATCACAAAGTGACGAAAGTAGGTATAATCTAATATATAAAATTCTCATGTCGCGGTGTTTGTAGTTAAACTCCTTCGAAACGGCTTGACTGATTCTCATGAAATTTTGAGTGCATATTGGGTAGGCCTGAGAATCGGACAACATCTATTTTTCATCCCCCTAAATGTTAAGGATGGTCCACGCCAAAATTGTTTTTTTAATATTTTTGAAATTTTTTATAAATTTGTTTGATTATGAGTCAGCATTAAAAATACATTCAACTTCAAATTTTCACCCATCTACGATCAACAGTTACTTTTGTATCGCGATTTTAATATCGGCAATACAACGTTTGCTAGGTCAGCTAGTAATAATATAATAGTTTTAAGACATTTTTAAATTAATATTTTAATTGATCTAAGTGCACTCTCGCGTGATCAGTCAACGAATGTGGGTTAACACTTAACGCTAACGATGTTGTGTTGAAAAATATACAGGTTGTATCATAATTATAATTGGTAATTTAAAAATAATTTACTTCATTTCACTACATAAATAAAATTTGAAAACAAAGTTTTATTTGTGTATTAATTCTTAGAAGTGAGGGTTATCACTTTAAAAACGTTTTTACACATAACAAATTGTTCACTTCACTATCTATCATATTTTCCCACGTTTATTTATTCAACTTTACATTTTTAAAGAATAGTCAGTACCACTGATTCAAAAAGATAATTATGACTCCGCCTGTGAATAAATTTCCTTTTAGATAAATTTTAGATACATTAACATTAATTTTATGAAATAGCCAATGGCGATTACCCTGTTTTCAAGACGTGGCATCGCTATTAAAGTTAAGTGAGTCTTACCACACAAAGAATTTTAATTCTTCAGTAAAATTTTAAACCTTCCTCCGTTATTTAAAGCGGAGATTTAATTGAATAATTTATTAAATAAAATTAAGTAAAAAGGTAATATCTATAATCTATATGTATCAAAAATCCAATTTTCCTTTATTCTAAATTACAATTCTCTTAAAGTTCTCTACTGATTGTTTTTAAATGATTACACGATATGTTAGGTACTCATTTACGATAATATTTTATTAATATATAAAGGTTAAATAATATTATAACGTTAATAAGAGAGTGAATATTTCTTGAATAAGAATATCATTAAAAGTACTTTGATAAATGCTCGTTAAAGCAGTTAAGGACCGAGACGCGATGATTCGGCCGCATTTCGGTCCAGTTGGTTATTTCTTCTCTTACCTTTCATTTTATCTCCTTAAGATATTATTTGGCTTAATGCCCTCAATACTATACGAAAAATAAGGTCGTACATCAAAGATTCAATTTGACTATTTTAATTTTTATCTCCATTTTGGAACAGCCTGTAGAAATACCGCTATGTATGGTTGTTAGCAAAAACAGCAATGTCTGGCTCTTAATTATTACAATTAACTATTTATATCAATAGCTTGACGCCTTAGATGATGGATAATACTAACTAATCTTATATCTTTAAACGAGAAATTATTGTATATAATATAATCCGAATCTCGGAAACGGCTGCAACGAATTTCATAAAATTTAGTATACTAGGGATTTCAGGAGGCGATAAATCGATTTAGCTAGTTTCAATTTAAAAAAATGTAGTTTTATTCGTGTTTTAATGAGAAACAGCTACAATAACATTAGAATACAAAGGTAAATTTCAACACTATATACAAGACTGTAATAGCTCAGATGGGACATTGGGTGATCCTGAAAGCAGAAGACTCCGCTTCGAATCCGGATATCCTATTAGTTTTTTTTTGGCCGAGAAAGGCTTAGTCGTCCGGTTATTTCTTTAAATATTATTAATTCAAATGTGTATCTGGTTTGGACATGTCGAGAGAATGAATGAAGAACGATTGACAAAGAAAGTGTATAAGGCCAGTGTGAATGAAAGTGTTGGAAGAGGTAGACCTAGGCGGACGCTTCGAGATCAAATCATAGACGTCTTGACAAAAGGCCAGGTCAAGAGAACCCTAAACCAAAGAGCATGTATGAAAGGAATAATGAAAGTGGACGAAGCGAAACAAGTATGTAAGGATCGTAGCAAGTGGAAAGAAGTGGTCTCTGTCTACCCCTACGGGAAAGAGGCGTGATTATATGTATGTATATATCTGGTCGTATGTTACGCTTACCATTCACTTCTCAACAAATCCAACACCCACAAATCAAAGTTCTAATCACGCCTAAAGAATATTATACTTTAAACAAAGTTCAATCACGCAGGTAAATTGTCGGGCATTAGCTTATCGTGAATAATTCTTGGCTGTCACAGAATAAAAGAACTTCATATAGATATAATTAGTTACACCACATGTCAATTAACGACACGATCTGTCTATGAATCTAATGATCAATAATCTATATTATTTATGATTCATTGAAACTGTCTGTACTTGTTTCAAGTTACAAGCTAATGACGCTTGTAATTTATGTTCTAATGTTTTGACTATAACGGGTGTTGGCATGTTCTTGGGAGCGGAAAAAAAAACAACTTTTTTGTCTCATTTGGTTTCTTTTTATCGCTATTTCATATCGTCTGCGATAGTGTTTCTTCTAATAATCTAATATCTGAGTAGGATGCGAACTGAAACCAATTTAATGGATGGAAAATATTTTATTGAAGTGATAACTACTTATGGGAGGGTAAACTGTTTCGTAACGTAACGCGTTACAGCGCCAGTCTATCTGGCTTCCCTTTCTCCCACGCATACTTCAGCGGTAGGCAGGCTCTTCCTCTCTCACTCTAACCAATTGTTGATTTTATAGGGTTTAATAATGATACTAATAATACATAAAATTCTAATGCACATATTCAAGAATTGCAACTAAGAATAAAAAAAAAATATAGTCAATAAAATATTTAATTAAAAATAACCTTTCCTTGCATTATCATATTAATAAACATAAAATTTAAGTAATAACCTAAGATTTTCTGAAGTTACAACAATTTTAATATTAAATAGTTTAAGTTATCTCTTCTGTCGGGCGTTCCGAGATGCACACTTGTTTTTATCAAACTTAATAATCTAAAAATAATTCGCGAATTCGTTGTCCAAAGAATTTTTAACAACATATTAAGGGGTTTTATAACATTAATGGCCATTTTTCACACTCTCGACTCTTTTCTTTCTATCCTTGGTTTTTAATCCCTAGATATATTTTTTTAAATAAGTTAATATCATCATTACCTGTATCTTTCTGGTTTGTATATAGGGTTTAATGTAACTGTTACGGAACTATCACCTGGTCACACTTTACTATTACAGCCTGTATATGTATGCCCTTAACTCTAATTGTGACGAAGTTTCAACTTTTAATCATTCCTGATCAAAAGGAATCCGATAATTAGCCCGTTTAAAATTTTATGAGTCAATTTAAGTAATTTATCACATTGTTAATAATTTAACACAAAACAAACCAAGTAACAGTTAAGTAAGTGAAGATATTTAGGTCACCTTTCATATAAACACAAATTGTGGTCAGAATGCAATTAACAACGCTTTCGATGCTTGGAACTGTAAAAACCCAGTTAATAACTTAATGAAAGTAAAAGTTCTCGGATGTTCTTCGAAGATAACTAACAATGGATAATTGACGACGTAGATATCGTAATACCGCATTTATCACGGGGAGTGTTCCGAAGAGCTGTTTCACCTGATTCCTGCCGCCGAATTCCATCTTCGCACGACACGCCACAAGTTAGGATATCATCCCCAACCATCTGGATGGGTGGCGGTCCTCCACAGTGCGGTTTTCAAAGGGCTTTCTTCCACGTACTACAAAGCTGTGGAATTAACTTCCTTGTGCGGTGTTTCCGGGACGATACGACATGGGTACCTTATAAAAAAGCGAGTACACCTTCCTTAAAGGCCGGCAACGCTCCTATGATTCCTCTGGTGTTGCAAGAGATTGGTGTTGGGCGGCGGTGATCAGTTAACACTAGGTGACAATAAGGTGATAAAAAAAGACACTTTAGTAGTGGGAGGCTATTTTGCACAGGATACTGTACCCGACACAGTATGCGCGTGAGTTGAATGCAGCCGGGGCCTGGGGTAAACAACTTCGGTAACATCTCCCCCCGCTTACCGCAAGCCTCGCCTTGCTCGCCTACAGTGTAGTGCTATGGCGATGTTTTCGCTTACTATGCTATCGCGTTAATAGTAAAAATGCCATCCCGTGCTATTTTTTGATTTTAGTCATTACCATTGGAACAAAACGCGTTGTTATTCATCGCCATGCACGAAAAATGGCGAAAAATGTTTTAGACATTGTGGTCAACTTGAACAATGTTTAAATTTATCGAAATACTCATGATAATGGTCACCAAATATAATTAGGTCACAGCACTATCGCATTCCTGAACTCTGCATTCAACTCGCGCGTTATCTGTGTAATTGAGATGCTTTTTCCATGTGTTTCGGTTTAAACGGCGTTTTAGCTATTTTAATTATTATATAACTCGTGCCAATAAAGAAACGAATCTTAAATGGCGACCACTAATTTAATTTTTTTTATAAAAATTGAATTATTAGTAAATATTTTTATTTTTACCAAAAATTATATTTTAGATCGTGTTTTACCTTCATCATTTTATTATGGCCAGCGTGTTTAGTATATAACGTGCCTTATTATTAAGATTTCTATGCATGTAACTCACATTTGTCGACTAACATTTAGTTTTTTATCCTGGTGTGTTAGTAACACATATATCATGAAGAATATGGATATTTATTATCTGTCCTTAAATGTCTATACGTCTAGATAGACTGTGACAACTGTGAAAACGTCGAAAAGAAATAGAGGTTGACAGTAAACCTCTATTTTGAGCAGCTAACACAAAGTGACATACAAATCGCGAGTGTTAGACGTAGCTTTTCACGCATAGTAAGGTAGTAAACCTGGCCAGTTTTCATCGGTTGTCTAGCGGAAAGAGGCTCTATTTGGACGTATAAATTATCTAAGTAAGTGTCAATAAATGAATATTATTATAGCCGATCTGTCAACGCCTATGTAATTTTTTTTTATGAAAATAAGGGACGTTCAGCTGATGGTAATTGATACGCCCTGCCCATTACAATGCAGTGCCACTCAGGCTTCTTGAAAAACTCCAAAAATTCTGAGCGGCCCAACAACTGCGCTTGTCACCTTGAGAGATAAGGTGTTAAGTCTCATTTGCCCAGTAATTTCACTAGCTACGGCGCCCTTCAGACCGAAACACAGTAATGCTTAGACATAACTTCTTCACGGCAGAAATAGGCGCCGTTGTAGTACCCATAACCTAGCCGGCATCCTGTGCAAGGGAGCCTCCCACTTGTGAAATTATTATTATATGCACGAATGAAACCGCAGGATACAGCTAGGCGTTATAAATATAAACTTACCAATAATTACAACAGCAAATACAGCGATGTTTTTGGCTTCCATTTTGATAACTATTGGATACAGTGTGAAACAAACGGTCGGTTTTTCAATTGCACTGTCTGTTCATTGTTTTGCTTCTGTAACAAAAGAAAACAGACAAAATATTAGAAATCTTTATTTTTTTATTAATTACTAGTTGACCCGACAGACGTTGTTCTGTATATAATAAATAAAATAATGTATTTTATTAATTTGTCAATTATATATCATAACATCAAGAATTATTTCGTAAAATATGCTCCTTGTTGTTGTAATGAAATTGTTTCACAGCAGAACTGTCAAACCGTTTGTATCAACAAAACAAATATCGGACGACAGGGGACACATCAAAGGAAAAACAAAATTGTTGTTTTTATTTAATTCCGAACACTTTCATATTTAATCACACATTTTAAGCCTTCCCTGGACTTCCAAAAATAATTCAAGACAAAATTAGCCAAATCGGTCCAGCTGTTCTCGAGTTTTAGCGAGACTAACGAACAGCAATTCATTTTTATATATATAGATAATATATTAGCTTTTAGTACCTCTGAGGAATACATCTTCGAATGGTTAATCATTAAGAATTGGTCTCCGCTGCTAGATACCGCACTACCTAAGAACAACAGCATTTTTATTACGGCAACTATTAGATGCTTGTGTGCGTGGAATCTTAACACTCAATGACATCTCCATAATTTTGTAACTGTTCTTTTTTCAGGAAGTATCTTTTAAAGCGTCTTTTGATTTTCATGGTATTTATGTACATTTCTTGCAGCTTTACGATCAGTTCGTTAATGTTATCTGGTATTAGGTAATTGACAGTTCTCTTCCCATATTTATAATTAATTTTTGGTGACATTTGTAATAAATATCATGTTGTCGTAAACTAAAGGACTATTTTTATCAATTAACTAAGGGTGGGATAATTAATTTCGGGTAAAATGGAAAATTTAGCTTTATCATAATATTCATTCAATATAATAATACTTTTTAGGGCATCTTTTTTAAATAAAATGTTATTACTATAAAATTTGCTGATTAAATATCCTTGGGATGTATGCTCTATTCCCAATCTGTGTTATCAATATGAAAGACATTTGTATTATAGTAGGTAAGTAAGCTTTACCACTTAAACCTTTTATAACAATTCATTTGAATTTCGTAACACATTTTCTTCGTAAATTTTCTGAGGTTACGTTGAAAAAATATATACCTCGCCCAACAAAAGAATAACCTTCTCGCCTTAACAGAGTAGTAGGCAATACAAACTTATGTGTGTTTCTAGTGTCAACATTATGATAGTACCTACAAAATATATATTAAATTATGAAGAACATATTGAGCAATTACAGATATTGATAATATGTTAAATATTGAACAACAACAGATGATATGTTAATTTCTGTAAATTTTTCTTTTAATACAAAGTGACGAGTGCAGTTGTGGTGACTCGGGTGCTCAGATTTTTGTTTTTTCAAAGTCCTTTATTAGGTGACATAAGGTGACAGTCTTATTATTTTAAAAATTAAAGAGAATAGTCAAATAATTCTTCTATCTGTCCGTCTGGGTTTTGAACGTTTTTATTGAGATCAGTGGGAAGCTCCTTTGCACACGACGCCGGCTAGATTATGGGCACCACAACGTCGCCTATTTCTGCCGTGAAGTAGTAATGTGTAAACATTATTGTGTTTCAGTCTGAAGGGCCAAATTACTGGGCAAACGAGACTTAACATCTTATGTCTCTAAGTGACTAGCGCAATTGTAGTGCCGCTAAGAATTTTTGGGTTTTTGAATAATCCTGAGCGGCGCTGCATTGTAATGTGCAGTGCGTATCAATTACCGTCAGCTGAACGTCCTGCTCGTCTCATCCCTTATTGTCATAAAATAAATCACGTGGATTAATCAAATCAAAATTACCATCACACCGTCCCTAATTGAAATTATATTATCAAGCTTCAGATATTGTCATTTCAGGGAATACATTCAAAATGCATTACAATGTCACCTCTATTCGACACCCACTTTAAAGACCAGATAGTATGGGAGGCAGTGATCACTTATCATTAGGTAAACGGTTTGTTCTCTTTTTCCATAAAAAAATCAATCTGAGACGAAGACAATTAACGTCGCAAATATGTCGGTCTCAGTGAGTCTTACATCGTTGTGCCATTTGGTTTCGAGATACTTGGCCTGTGGATCTACGCGCCTCAAAAGGTCTACTGGAAAACCCAAATGCTGGCAGCTATTTCGGTCAACGGATCAGCCTAGCTATCCAACGGAGAAAGGCTGCCTCAGTATTCTTGGTTACACTTCCCCGTAATTATAGTTTTTAGAATTTTATAGAAGATTTGATTTCTTTCAATATAAATAAAATGTTTATCTGAGGCGTACTTAACGATGGTATGGCTCAGGCGCTTGTTATAACAATCGTATCTTCTTCACCTATTAAATTTAACATATAAATAATGCGCACATAATAGGGCACTGGTCTTTGAACATTGCGAGGCATGACCCTAACAAAATGAGGACGAGTTTGATAATTTCAACATTACGTTCATCGCTCCAGTGGCGCAATTGGTTAGCGCACGGTACTTATAATCAGTTCTCGTGAGCAATGCCGGGGTTGTGAGTTCGAGCCTCACCTGGAGCAATAATATTTTTGTGTTACAATAATATATAAAAATACCGAAAAAAAACAATAGGAAATTACTTCTCTAGCAAGGGAAAACATTCGAAGGTTTTTGTGAAGGATTGTTAAAAGATCTACAAATAAACTATATGCATAGAAAAAAAATCACATTTTTTTTTTTGCATCATGTCAGCCAGTGCTACAAGCAAAATTATAGATTTTTTTTATTTTAGTGAGGTTAAACGGGCAAGTAACTGGTGGAACTGAACTGATGGAATGTGTAAAACAGCTGCTCGTGGACATCTGCACTTCTGGTCGGGAGATATGTTGCAGGTCTTTAAACCGAGTGACCGTACTTAGATTTCGCTCAGTCTTTCAGTCAGTAGCTTAGCATAATTTTTGATTTGCTATTTACAGTAATTTGACAGCTGAAATTATGCTAAATTTAAGCTAAGACACACCAATGTAAAAGACAAGTTTGCGTTTTATTACACTCGGCTATGTTTTTTTTATGACAATCAGCTGGTGGTAATGGATACGTCCTGCTCTTTACAATACTGTGCCGCTCAGGATTCTTTTAAAACCCAAAAATTCTGAGCGGCACCACAATTGCGCTCGTCACCTTGAGACATAAGATGTTTAGTCTCATTTGCCCAGTAATTTCACCAGCTACCCTTCAGACCGAAACACAATAATGCTTACACATTACTACTTCACGCAGAATAGGCGCCGTTGTGGTACCCATAATCTAGCTGGCATCCTGTGCAAAGGAGCCTCCCACTGTTAAGTTTCGTAAGTCAAATTTTGGGCAAAGTCTGAGTAAGCTCTATAGATCTCAGCCTTAGTCTAAGTATTGGCTCGGGAATACTGCCGTTGGCAACTGATTTCAGAAAATGACTGCGGGGAATAACGTTATAGCGCAACCATTGATTTCGTAGAATGTCACACATCAAAGCGATGGGGGAAATTTCGTATTTTGACGTTAAAGCAAATCCAAATCACTTTAATAGGTTTTTAAAAACAGGTCACGGAACTGACACTTGAGAATGTCAAAAAAAAATTCTTATTGAATCTAACCCTACTTCGTAAGGGGTTGTGCTAATGAGAAGAAGTAGCAATAAACTCTTTGCCACTCTTTTAAATCAAGATTTACATTTTCATGGTTTTAAAAATTATTTCAACTAAAATATATTATATAAAGGGGTCCAACAAAACATACTTAAACGTCAAATAGTCAATGCCTTACACGAGTAAGTCAAAAATGTAAATATAAATGAATACGAAACAAAAGTTATTGAGTACAGTATCTGCATCATCCACGCACACCGTAAGTAAGTAAAGATATTTTGCGAGCATTTTATAAGCGATTATAAATAATATATATATATACATATACATATAATTATATATAATTTAATAATCTGAAGCAGAGCTTCCGGTAAAAGGATCATCCAGCAGCACAAGTAGCGCCCGTTCACAAGCATGACGCATGGGCCAGCCATCGCCTCCCTTGACCATATTTTAGGAAAGGGGACGACCCGTCCCTTGTCGCCGCCACAACGTTATATCCGGTATTCTAAGGCTAGGTTCATATTGCTGTGATGGGGTGAATTCTGTTGTCTCATGGAGAGTTCATCATCGTGTGGTTTGAATACGCATTTTAAAATGGAAATATATCTCATATTGACAGTACCGCGTTCTGGCGCGCCCTGACACAGCATTATAATCCTAGCTTGTAAGGTACGGACAGACGTGCTCATTACTAGCACGAAAGCATGCTTTTATTGAGCATGTGCTCATTAGTAGCACGTGTGTACTGTAATGAGCATAATTAATTAGAGCGTGCTTTAAAATCAACCCACTTTTGATTTTCGAGCATGCTACCTGAGGCACGGGTAGAAGGGGGCGTGCTCCGAGCGCGTCTGAACAGATTTGCTTATTAGCATGCTATTATCGATTTGATCTCGATCCGCGATTTGTACATCCATTTTGTCCAAGAGCCTGGTGCCAAATAGCAGCACGTCTGTCCGGTATGTTTGCTTTGAGCATGCTTATTTATGAGTATGCTTGAGCAAGCATGCTTATTGCTGGCAAATGTGAACAGTTGCATGAGCATGCTAACTTTATGCATACTTAAAAGCACACTTTTTTTGAGCACGTCTGTCCGTACCTTAACTCACGACACAAAAGCTGTCCTGCATCTTTATTCATTCACGACCCCGTGATATATACGCTGGAAGACGCAGAGAACCAATAATAACGCAACGCCAAAGAGTTAGCGGATCTCCGAAAACAAAGTCCGAAATATGGAACATGCCAAAAATTACACCGTCATAAGCTTCCACTGCTATAAATATACATTGCCGCGTTTACTCCAGTTATTTTTAAAATTCTTGCTGAATAAGCAGCAATGTATAAAAATTATTCAGTTCACATTTGATTCGGACAGTGACAGTTGACACACGACTAAGGAGAAATGTGTTAAAATTGTCAGCACACTTTTGCCGTTCCGCTGTCAGACTGCAAAGGATATGTCGTTATATGTGTATAGAACGTCATTGGGTCAAATGGAAGAAGCTGGTACTGGGGAGCACCCACCCAGAGGTGAGAACAGTACTCCATGAAGATCAAATTTGTGCTTTATTGTTTGCAGGCGGTGGCTTATAGTGAAGTACTGTCTCGCCTAACTGAGTATTTTCCAAGTGACAGACCTGAACGTCGCTTGATATATCAATACTGAGTATGCCGACACAAGCAGCAGAGTGATTTTGAATCGAGGGGATACGACAAAGGGAGACTTTTTAGCGGTGAACGTACAAGTGAATTGGACTAAATTTTCTCGTCCCCATTTCGATACTTTGCATAAAAAGACATTTATTTTCTCAAAATTTACTTCTTTACAATTCTTTTTGATGTCATGTCTAACACTACCACCGCTCCGAGGCACTTCGAAGAGAAGAAGCGGCGAAAGAAACCAAAAAGAATTGTTCTATCATTGTTATTGCTATAAAATAATCATAATCTAATCCCAAGCTGTTCGACCACTTAGATATTCAGCTGTGGAGTAGTAGGATTTAAACACGGAGTCATTTTTGGCTCAACGGTGGCTGGGACTTTATTATAAAAGTGTTTACATTTACTCTTAAAGCTATTATGTATCTTATGAAGCCTACTAGAATTAGTTACTAACAATCCCTTATTTCTAGTGTTATAAACATAATCCCGATTTCAGACACAAGTTTGCTTAGGTTATTGTTGACGCAATCCCTGCCACGGCCGGCGTAAGAAACAGACCCTGTGCTCAAATAACATTTTATGAACGATACGGGACTCGAACCCGCGACCTCTCGCGTTCCGTGCGAGTGCTGTAGTATGCTCTGTTCAACTTTCAGGTTGTGGCTTCATCTACAGGATCTACTTTACAGTTGGTAACCTGCTCAACCCCAATATTTACATATCAGGAAAATTTACTTGAGATGTCGCTCTTTGAAAATCTAAACAATTTGTTAGGTTTTAAAGTGATAACCCTCACTTCTGGCATTAATACACAAATAAAATTTGAATACAAAATTTTATGATCGATGCGGGAGTCGAACCCGCGAACTCTAACGTTCCTTGCGAGTGCTCTGTGTCATCTGCATGACAAATTTATTCTTTCTTTCTTTCTTATAATTATTAAATTTACAATTAATTGTAGATACTTATAATTAATCTGGAAGTATTTTCCTCATTAACCAAACGCACGTTACTTAACCGAGCGTGACAGCTCATTCTTATTAAAACAATTTCGAAATCTATCAGAAAACCTACTTACATGTTTTATGTTTATTCTTCAAAATCGATATTTGAAAGCTCCTATCAAATCAATTTTCTCAGTACTATTCGTATTGATTAAAATCAGAGAAAGTTTGTATGTAAATACAATATATTTTGTTACTATTGAAGTCGTGAGGTAAAAGCTTACTATTATTCAGTAGGTTAACGAAAGCTCTTTGGGCCTGGTTTGAAGGCAATCGGCGCATAGATCTAGCTTTTCAATTCTAAGTAAGCTTTCATAGAATTTCATAGCATTGTTTTCTCTAACCTGGCACGTTTACTGTTTTAGATATAAACTTGGATTTCCTGTTCCTCATTTCAGTTGAGTAATTTTTGAGTGTTTTCGACCAAACTAACTCATTATTATCTATATATATAAAAATTAATTGCTGTTCGTTAGTCTCGCTAAAACTCAAGTACTGCTGGACCGATTTGTTTTATTTTGGACTTCCACGAATAATTCAAGAGAATTATTCGTGGAAGTCCAGAGAAGGTTTAAAAGGTGAATAAATATGAAAATGCTCGCAATTTAATAAAACCATCATTTTATGTACATTTAATATTTGGTAGATCTGAAAATCGGTCGTCATCTTTATACCCCAAAATTTTTAACTATTGATTTCTTTCTTATTACTATTTATAGCCATTCAACGTTTGCTGGGTCAACTAGTACTAAATTAAAGTCGTGAATGGGTGGAATATAGGTACATCACTATTATATCGATAAAATATTTGCAAAAACCTTATTTTTATAATACTAACACAATCATTAGATTTTGGGTCTTTTTTATTACCTTAAGTTTTTATTTTCTGATTTATTTACTTAAATAAGTCAAAACGCGTGAGTATTTTTGTTATATTTTGTTGCATAAATTACGTATATGAAAAAACTTTTTAATCAAAAAGCTGTAAATATTGATTTTAACAAGTGACAATCAGTTATTTCCCACTTCTTCTCATAAAGTTTCAACTTTTCCGAAATTGTAATGATTAGATTAAGAATTGGTCTCTGCTGCGCTTCAACTAGAAACCGCACGCGTAGTCGTAAAGTGCGGCAACTAATACTACGCCCAAGTGGGCGTACTAGAGCAAGTACCGAACTTTGCTAAAAATTGAATCTAAAGTGCCGGGTTGCGTAGTAAAATTCTGGAATGAGAATACTACAAGAAATAAGAAAGACACTGGAATCACTTACCATCAATAAGTATTTTGTATTTTATTAATTTCAATGTAAAATCACACAAAGCGTATGTTACAAGATTTGAAATATGCTATTGAGTGTCAAAATATCCACAAGCATTTAATAGTTGCCGTAATAAAAAAGCTATTGTTCTTAGGTAGTGCAGTATCTAGTTGGAACGCAGCGGAGACCGATCCTTAATCTAAGATTTACAGTTTGATAAAACATTTACTATAATTATGGAGTTTTTAGTATGACAGCAATCCCAGGCGTATTAAATCCTTATAGCCTAACCACAACAGGTCCCACGTACATTTAACGATATTTCTTTACATGCAAAATTTATTATATTATATATAATTATATTTATCGGAGAGAAACTATCTTGTTTTTAATGATCCGATAACATCTACATATAGCTTTATGAATAAATATAAACGACAATTCAATGCAAGACCGTTAGTGAATCGTATAATTTTTCAGATAAATAATTCGCTTATCTTATATATATACGAGTCACCATTAAAGCATAATTATACTTGGGATCTGACTCTCACTAAGAGTCAGACAAAATTTCAAAAACACACACAAGATGTGTCAAAAGCAAAAGTCGAAATGGATTGGACACATTCTGAAGGAAATGAAAGAGAAATGGACAAAAACCGTTACATAATGGAATCCAAGAGAAGGGAAACGAAGGAAAGGTACAGAAATTAAAGGTGGGAGGACGATTTTAAAAGGATAGCAGGACCGGGCTGGATGAGAGTAGCTAGCGACTGAAAAAAGTGGAAGTCCTTAGAGGAGGCCTTTGTCGAGAGACAAATTACTAGTTAAATTAATTTAAGTTTTATTTACTAGAAAAATTAAATTAGTAGTAATAATAAAGGCTATTTTATTTTATTTATTATACTTGGGATTAAGGATTCGCTCTTCCCATACCAAAATTGACATGCTGATATACGTCATCAAAACATTAAAATGTATTCCATTAATAAATAATTACTCATCTTCAGCCAGAAGACGTCCACTGCTGGACAAAGGTAAACATCTCCACGAAGATCGGTCTAGCGTTGCCCTCATCTATTGTATTCCGGCAATCTTGACCAGATCATCGGTCTAACTTATGGGGGCCTACAAACACTGCGTGGATTTTTTGTGGTAGCTTTGCCGAACCCGAGGATTCTTAGCATCCCCTGCCCCGTCGCTTATGTAGCTGCTTCCGTGGCCATCACGAGCGGGGCCCCAGGGGCGGGGGGCCGGGGCCTTATATTTTCGGTCATGTTTTTAATTCGGGGGGTTTCGCTATAATCACCACACATAGCAGGCGGGTTGGCAATCGCATTTAATGATGTGCTCCCTTGGATTTTGCTTGTTCGGTCATTGCAAAGCTTGGTGGGTAGATTTAATTCATCAATCTGACTACCCTAATTTTTTTGCAATGTAATGGCGACCGAGGCCCCGCGACCACCGGTTGGCAGGGCCCCACCCATAGTAGTTCTACGTGAGACCCTGATTCGAGAAGCTTGTCAACCAGACGTTCAGGATATTTTCTTTTTATGAAATAAGGGACGAGACGAGCAGGTCGTTCAGCTGTTGGTAATTGAGACGCCCTGCCTATTACAATGCAGTGCCGTTCAGGATTCTTAAAAAACCCAAAGATTCTGAGCAGCACTACAATTGCGCTCGTCACTTTGAGACATAAGATGTTATAGCCTCCCACTGATAAATCTCGATGGAGTTCCAGGTTAGTGGATAAAATTTCTATTAACTTGAACCAAGCATTGACCGACAGGTTCTCATTCGATCACCAATTTTTTATTATGACTATCTATACAGTCCTCATCCACCGTTCATTGTATCCCTTAGTTATCACTTACGACACCAAAGGAAGCAGATTTTTCTTTATGAAAATACGGGACGAGACGAGCAGGACGCCCAGCTGATGGTAATTGATTCCTGAAAAGCCCAAAAATTCTTTGCAGCTCTGCAATTGCGCTCGTCACCTTAAGACATAAGATGATAAATCTCATTTGCCCAGTAATTTCACTAGCTACGACGCCCTTAAAACCGAAACAGATTACTGCTTACACATTACTGCTTCACGGCAGAAATAGGCGCCGTTGTGGTATCCATAATTAAGCTGGCATCCTGTGCAAAGGATCCTCCCACTGGTAAGACAGGAGATGGGATGGTGCAATAATTTTGGTGCGACATCACACGCACAATTTGTGATTAAGCTATTCTTAAAAAAAAAAACATTTAAAATACTTTTAATGCCCTTGCAAATTTCAAACAACACTGTTACGAAGACCCTCATAAAGTGGTCATAAAATTTTTTGACAGTACCCAGAAACATGTTTGGTAAACGTTGCGTTAAACATTTCTGAGAATTGCATATCATTTTGTTGGACTCTGGGTTCTTATAACGACTACCTCCAAGTAAGCATTTCGCTGAATCACTAAAGCTTATTCTGCGTTTTATAAATTTACCAGTTATTTATGTAGTGTTTCATTTATTATGACATTGTTTACCCGGCGGCGTATCTCGTCGGTTGCCTTGGATACAACACTCTGGAAACCGGACGGGCTCTCGACCAGGCAACTACCTCGCTGAAAGTTAGCCGGGGCTTAATAGATGCCCCTGATATTCATAATTAGCTGATCCGATTGTATACACCTGACAATTATATTCGTTGTAGAAATCACCGTCTGCTGGCGGTACCCGCGTGTCGCACGGTAGCACGCACTGCGGCGCCCGTGCCGCGATTCTTGAAATTGTTTAATCACCTCGTAGAAGCCCGCCCTGATTGTGATCTATTTACTAATAGACTTGAAGTGTTGGTGCAGTTGCTGCTCCAACTTTGTGAGTCCTCGCATAATAGCGTCTAACAATAGTTTAATGTACTTGATTATTGTAATTGGTGTTGTAACCGTTTTAATCAAAATAAATAAATAAATAAATTGTTATCTATATAAATAAAATCATAGAGGTTTTAATTTTTCCGCGCATCCTGGAAAAAATTACCAATAGCAATTCATTGATGAAAATATCAACTTAGAATCGCCAAATAAGTATTTATTGATTTTTTTGGTTATCAAAAATAATTTGATCGTTTACGCATGTACCATATTTTAGAGAATTCAATTTTTATGCCCGTTACCCAAAAATAATCTTCCAAATGTACCCTAGGTCAACCATTCCTAAAGTCAGATCTGGTCTGACTTTCATCCTTTCTTCTCTTCTTTTACTTATTATTATTTATCCTCTGCACATGACCAAATTATTCTCAAATACTCTTCATCTTCGTGTGCCATCTTCTAGCGGTTAATGTCAATCATCTGGCAATTTTAGCTTATTTCTGCACTGATGATTTCCGTTTTCCTTAAATATTCCATGCAGCTGGTCATATCAGGGATCATGATATGGTCAAAATAATGCAGCTGCCTTCCTCAATAAAAGCTTATCGATGTTATCGATGTTCGATAAACTGTAGAATTATCTCGTTGTCAATCATCATCATCATTTCTACCGTAAGACGTCCACTGCTGGTCAAAGGACTTCCCCAAAGATTGCCATGACATGCCATAGGGGGCCTACCAACACAGTCTCTTCCGGTACGTGGTTGCAATTCGAGGACTTTACTGCCCCAACGGCCATCTGTGCGTCTACCACTGCCACTTCAGTTGCGCAACCATCAGGGCTATATCGGTGACTTTGGTTCTCCTCATATCTGATTCGATCTCGCTGGGATTCTCCGAGCATAACCCTCTCCATTATCCTCTAAGCGACCGTAAGATTCCACATAAGGTTTTTTTAAACATATCTCTTCACAAAATTCACAGAATCCTCCTACACTTTCCGAAGGTAATGACCAGAGAGAGGTCTATCCATTTAACATCAATAAATCAACTTAACCATAATCAGTATTAAGGGCCTTAAAATATTCAACAAAATTAATAACCTAGAAATATGGCAGTTATGACCCACAACACAACGCATTCGAAAGTCATTAGGAAAACATAACCCACGGAGGCTTAGCAACAAAGTATTTATAATATGATTTGAGTGTTCGACTCGCAAGCAAACCGTGGGAAAATCATTATGTTTCCACGAACTTACTTCTTGTGAAATTGCTTTCGGCTATTCAATAAGAAAATCATTATTACAATATGAAATGTAACAGTAAAGATAACCCTAATGGCTTTTTATCACAGCCTTACATCAAGCAATAGTATATGCTACCAGTTAAATCTTTTTATCAGTTTAGTTGCCTAGTATCGGAATACTGGGTCTCGAAATCTCGAGCGATTGCCAATACCGTGGCCATCTGGAGGGCAAAGCCAAATTGGCTTCGAAGAAGCTGGGGGTCATTAATAGAGTACGGCAATACTTCAAGCCGCCCCACATTCTAGCGCTGTACAAAGCGCAGGTCCGGCCACACATATAGTATTGCTGTCATGTCTGGTCTGGCGCACCCCAGTATCTGCTCGATCCATTTGACCGCGTAAAACGCAGAGCAGCTCGAATTATCGGGGACCCAGTGCTCTGTGAACGGCTGGATCACATGGCGTTGCGTAGAGACGTCGCTTCATTGTGTGTCTTCTACCGTATTTATCACGGGGAGTGTTCCGAAGAGCTGTTTAACCTGATTCCTGCCGCCGAATTCCACCTTCGCATGACACGCCACAAATTAGGATATCATCCCCACCATCTGAATGTGTGGCGGTCCTCAAGGAGCTTTCTTCCTCGTACAACTAAGCTGTGGAATGAGCTTCCTTGTGCGGTGTTTCCGGAACGATACGACATCAAAAAAAGCGCGTACACCTTCCTTAAAGGCCGGCAACGCTCTTGTGATTCCTCTGGTGTTGCAAAAGAACGCTCATTATTCTAGAAAAATCCTAAAGTTCTGAGCGACACTACATTTGCTGTCGTCACCTTGAGACATTAGAATTTAAGTCTCATTTGTCCAGTAATTTCACTAGCTACGGCGCCCTTCAGACAGAAACACAGTAATGCTTGAATATTGCTGCTTCACGGCAGAAATAGGCGCCGTTGTGGTACCCATGATCTAGCCGGCATCCTGTGCAATGGAGCCTCTCACTGGAAAGTGGAACGTGGGAGAAAGTTCCTTGAAAACCGCACTGTGGAGGACCGCCACACATCCAGATGGTGGGGATGATATCCTAATTTGTGGCGTGTCGTGCGAAGGTGGATCCGGCGGCTTATCCTTCTAAATGTACATAAATGCCCACAGCAATGGTTACAATGACATAAATCATTTTCTAAATGAAACTTCGATACACCTTCGGAGTTAGCGATACCCTGTGGTGTTTCGCTGGGCGAATTTTAAAAGGAAATAAATTAAATTTTGTTCATTTTATTACAACAGTTATAAAAAATAAGTAACCATAAACCATCTAGGATAAATTTCGCATCGAATGGTGGTAGTTTCAAGTCGATACGATCTGTAGTTTAGACGTGATTGAGCCTTAAACAAAGACTATTTTCATTATATATATATATATAAATAGAAGACACCCATTTAGTTACTTGTAACTTGTACGTGTTCTTCTCAGGTATGAGGTATATCTTATCATAAGTTTTTGTATTTTGACGTTTAGTATATAATATATTATAAACCCCATTAATGATAAGCATTGCATTTGAATCGCAAAAAGAATTCCAACATCTATAATCATTATTTTAATATGAAATGCAACGGTGATGATAACCACGATGGGTTTTTGGCATAGCTTAAATGGAACAATGACCAGTAAAGACAGTTACTGAAGCTTATTTGTTTTATTCATTGATAAAGTTACTAATAAGAAAATTATTTTCTAAATGATACTTTACTCAGGGAATGGGTCGATATTCCATTCCATATTGTGATGAATATGGATGTTTGTTTCCGAGTCATGGATGTTTAAATGTATTTATGAATGTTTATATTTATGTTAGTTTAAGTAAGTATATTGTATTAAATATATCATTGTCTTGTAACCCATAACACAGGCTATATATACTTAACTTGGGGCAAGATAATTTGTGTAAAAAGTGTGTCAATATTATGGGGCCGTTTAGTTACTATATTTATTATATATTTAATTGTAATGCAATTTTATTAAAACAATTGTTTGTCATAAATACTGCGGATTATAGCGAAAATTTAGAACTTTTAGTATTAAAATTTGAAATTCCATAACGTATAAATAGAATTGAACTATTAATTGCAGTGTATTTTTTTAAATATATTTTTCAAAACATATTAATGAAATAAAAACACTATTTCAACAATACACATTGAACTTTTCACTATATCAATACAGCGCTAATCTTGCACAATACGTCACCTGTATAGCTACAGATATAAGGATTTCAGTGTGCCAGACATGAGCATAACCATAAGATTTTCCCCTACCATTAAGTACCCAACGCGGCTAAAATAGATTTAACTTCAAAAGGAACAAAAATATCCATCTTTAATGTTTAAAAACTGGCAACAGAACCCACTTATCTTCAGGTAGCCGTTAAGACCAAAACTAGCTTAAATAACAAGTAACTTTCAAAGTTCATACAGTGAACCTGAACGAGTACAAATCCTTTCACAAGTTGACTTGTGAAGTTATAGCTAACTGGATTTAACTCCAGTTAGTTTTGTGCAAATGCTTGGTAAGAAATTATGAACAAAAGGAAACATAAACCTCAAACTACAAGAATACTTCAACGGTGTGATACTTAGTAGAAATTGCTTGTTAAAGTGGCGCGTGATTGAGTTCCGCTGAATTCTTATAGAAAACTGTTGACTTTTTGAAGTTATATTTCTTAAGGCGTGTTATGAAAAAATAATGAGAGTGAAATTTTAAGATGTGCTCGCATCACTGTAACACAAAAGTAACAGGGTGAAGTTGGTTCCTAAAATTTTCTTACGTTTGCGTCATTCGTTATTTTCTTATGGTTTCTTCGTCCATTATTAGGACAGGCAAAGGGTTCAAGCCCATACAGCCGTATCCATTATTTAATAATTAATTGTCAATGCTATCTTTGCAAGATTTTTACAAATTTGATTTTCAATACATTATATCACATCCTATATTCAATTTGAATGAAATCGTAATTCCATCGAGAAAAGCGCTAATAAAAATGCGTACCTAAAATTGACGAAAACTATGATCTTTCACAAAAATAATCAATATAAGCATTGTCAAATCTTCAAGAAAAAGATAAGTCTATTAAAATAATACACAAACATATTTACCTATAAATACATATAATATTAAATAGCAGACAATATTTCGAATTTTCCTACTTCTATTAAAATCTGTATTTAACTTTAAGTTCAATATTGTACTTTTATTATTTGGCTAGCTATAAATAGCTTTCGATACTCTTGGAAATAATTAAATAAAAAAATATCTATGGCTCGGGAAAAATACACATATTGATTATTATATACTCGCTTGCATCTACCTTGTATCACATAACATTGTGTCACGCGGTCATCATAGTATTTATACAGTCAACAATTACGTAGAGCTAAGCTTAAACCAACAATGCTTACTGCTAGCCACTGCTAGCTGTGCTATACAGAAAAATCGTAAGATTTTTTACGGTATCATAATTATTTAGTAATGAAGTAAACAACATAAAAAATGTGTGTGTGTGTACTAATGTACGCACGCAAGAAGTTATCCATTTTTGGCGTAATAAAACAAAAATCATTTGAAAAAATATTCCTCGTGTTATTTGTAGATAAAATAAAATTTTAATAAAGAAGGTATTACATACAACCAATTAAAATATTATTATACCGCATAATTTAGTTATATAACATGTAATTAAATATTAATATTTAATGTACCTAGTTAGCGAAATCTTACAAAAAAGGGAAGTAGGTATTCCAGGTCACTAACGATTATGTAGACAACTCTATATCATATTTTGCATGTTAATTGATGAAACATAATGGTTTATTAATAATATTATGTTGACATCTTAAGTACAATGTTTCTCGCAAATAAAATAATTTCATTTCAAGAGGCTTGATAGCCAAAGTATAATACAAATGGTCTAGTAGATGAGCTAAACATCAGGGTGTAGAATTTGCGCTCACGTGTGCGCGCTCATCTTAAAAATTCACACTTAAAAATTTTCCCAAACGCGCAAATAGTCAAATACATCAAACAATCCTTACATATAAAGATATGTAAGGCGTTAAAAATAGATTCGATCTTCAAAAGTCACGACAAACGTGACACCCGTACACTTTATATGACCTTGAACTTGACCGTAGATAAGATGATCGTTCTTATCATTTCTAGTACAGTTTATTGTATTCAATTATTGTTCACATCATTTTGACCTGATGACCTTAGTTTTACTTATTATTGGGATAGTGGTTGCAACCTTTTACAATTGTTAAGCATACATCATATAATATACTGCAATCAATCTCAACTTGACATAATATTAATTTTTGTTTCATTTATTTTTTAGTTTAATTTATTTAAATAGAACCTGCTAGTCAATTATTCTATAATTACACCCTAAAATTGATTTGTTTCATAATATTATTTAATCGTAAAAAGGTCCTTAGATGCCACATCGAAACTGCATTTTTTCAAATACAATAAGACAAGTATTTTCTAGTCTTTTTTTTTATGATAATAAGGGACGAGACGAGCAGGACGTTCAGATGATGGTAATTGATACGCCCTGCCCGCATGCAGTGCCGCTCAGGATTCTTGAAAAGCCCAAATATTTTGAGTGGCACTACAATTGCGGTCGTCACCTTGAGACATAAGATGTTAAGTCTCGTTTGCCCAGTAATTTCACTAGCTACGGAGCCCTTCAGACCGAAACACAGTAATGTTTACACATTACTGCTTCACGGCAGAAATAGGCGCCGTTGTGGTACCAATAATCTAGCCGGCATCCTGTGCAAAGGAGCCTCCCACTGGTATGGTTATGTGCATAGTCGCACAATAAATAAAAATTATGACATATTACAGCTTGTAGTGTACGTAAAGCTTTACTTTGCGGTACCCACGGTAATGTGCGAAATACCGTTTTTACAGAACATGCTGCGTCTAGACTTGGATTCTAAGATTAGTTTCGCATAAGTGTCGCCATCTTGTGAAATACTTTATTCGTCACGTATAGCATTCTTAAAGTCATTATTTTCCTTTTATGATTTTAATTTTGAAAGGGAAAAATTTTCAAAAGATTATAATTGGTCTCATTAGACATATAACAAAATTATAATATGAAATGACCCACGCGTTAACTAAAATACCAATCAGCCGAGCATGTAGCCGGATGGTTAGTGACCCTGACTACTAATAGGTACTAGAGGTCCCGGGTTCGAGTCCTGGTAGATGCAATATGATGAAGGATGTTTCTTTCCGAGTCATGGTTGGTTATATGTATTTATGTATGTTTAAGTAAGTATATTGTATTAAATATATCGTTGTCTTGTACCCATAGTATATTCCTAGGCTATGCTAGGCTAAGTGTTAATAAAAGATAAAAATAAAAAACCAAAAACTTGGTTTGTTGAATTTTTCACATAAATTTTGAGGTTATGTGAAAGAAGTGTGAAAACAAAAGATCGAGATAAGACGTGTTTTACCCTAAAACACCCCCCTTTTTCCACATCCCGACCTCAGTAATTTATTTTTTCTTTCAATTTTGTCTTCTATTCTCTTCAAAAAATTCTCTTAAATTATTCTCTTCCTTTTCCAATACGTTTCATCCAACATTTTTTTTTCACTTTTTATCATTTTCAAATGCTTCAGCACTGGTCTAATAAACGAATTGGAGATAGCTAAAATGATTAATTTTATCAAATCAACAAAGCAAATAAGTCATTGATTGCGTTGTAGGCAAAATGTCACACGACAAAGTTCATTGAAGCGATAATTTTTCTCTGCTATTAATAACATAAATAATAATAACATTTTAAAGGTTTATCTCATATTTTAATAAATTATAATAGAATTAATACGTGCGGATATTAAATAAATTTATTATGTTTTAGAGAATTTGAAATAATTTAGCCATGTTTTAAGGAGACCTCAATCTACTATAACTGGTTCCCATAATATTTTGTACACGGAAATTACACTGCAGATTATGCGAAACCTGTTGACAATACAGGTGCTACCGTAAGAACTTGTATTTTAAAGTGTTTTAAGTGAACGCATTTATAACTTTAAATGGCATTATTTGTGTCTTTAGTGGAATCATAATTTATTTTAATAATACGATAAGGTATGGTTGGGACATTTATGGGTGTCATATTTAAAATTTCAAAAATGGTTGAATATTCAGCCTGTTATTAATGTTTTTATTTCACATTTCTTTATTGTATACGTGTATTTTTATAAATAAAGAGTATTTATAATAGAAATTGAGGCAGTCATAATAAGAGATGGAAAGATGACATAGTAGAAATAGCAGGAAAGTTGTGGACAAGAATTGCAAGAGACAGGAACGAATAGAGATTAATGGAGGAGGCTTTTACTGCTAAAAGCGGTCCTAATAATGTCAATACTAACAAAATACTTTTTATTTAAAACAGTGAAACATTAACACATTCTACTAAATAAAATTTATAAGTAGATATCTATATGTTAGTTTCGTATATTTGTAGTAATATTTCTTATGAGCATTAATTTCGGTTCGAAAATTGTTTCCCTTACTGTATTTCTGTTGTTAAAAGTGTTTTTTACCGGACTGAGCGACACTCGAGAGAGTTTGTCTATGCCAGCCTATGCATGCATGCATACATAATGCATTTTGGTTGTTTGTGCCGCTTTATAGATGCATAGGCTGACTTTAATGGATTTTACTTCTATCGAAATCTCGATGGAATCTAAAGATTCCATTAGGTACCAAAGAATATGTGCTGCAGTTATCATCACATACAATCAGGTATTTAATACAAATTGCATTTTTGCCGCGAATTAGGCCGGTATATTGTTTGTTCGTAGGATTATCTCTCAACCATTAGAAGCATCGTTCTTTTCATACTTCTTCTTAACGACATATAAAATGTCAAATAGGCAATATGTGTTCTAGTCAGATCTTTATGGTTTTAAGTAATTTCCCGCCTGGTTTATATTTTACATTTTTTATGTGTGCTTGCGGGATTTGAATCTGCACCTTCAGCGCAAACCTTCCAAACTTCTAAAAGCGGGAGGCTCCGTTACACAGGATGTCGGCTAAATTATGGGTACCAACACGACTTTTTCTGCCGTGAAGCTGTAATGTGTAAGCATTATTGTGTTTCGGTCTGTAATTGAAACTGTGTGAAATTACTGGGCAAATCAGACTTAAAATCTTATGTCTCAAGGTGACGAGCGCAATAATTGTAGTGCCGATCAGAATTTTTGAATTTTCCCAGAATCCTGAGTGGCACTATATTGAAATGGACAGGGCGTTTCAATTACCATCAGCTGAACGTCGTGCTCTTCTCATCCTTATTTTCATTTAAAATAAACGGTTGTGGCACTCTTTAACACAAAGGGTGAGCCGCTAAGCAAACCGTACAATGACGCATCGTCCATTAACTGACACAGTTAAAAATATGGGTGTATCTCTTATACAACTCGATATCGCCAAAAGGAGTTCACAGCACCTCAATGGACTTGACCTAAGACATACAATACTTAGGTCAATGATGGCTCTTACCAACCATCGAGACACCGTACCGTTTATAAATACCGTTCTCAAATTATTCAGGTCTTCATGTCAAGTAAGGCTATACTAAGATCATCAAAAAACTGACCCATAATCCTATTAGAAGCCTTTCAACAACTATTAAAGCTGTCATGTTTTTTCTGTCGCCGCTAAAGAAACGTTGCAAAAAATTCGGCGCTACTCAACACAAAAAATTTACACAAGACGCCTTAACTGTTCTGTCAGCGGATGTCGAAATTCGTTGGGAGATATTATTGATGAGTTGGTATCGTGTTGTGCAGACTTAATTAAGCATGATATTGATTGAAACTGTAAGGAGAATGTTATGGTCATTTCGCTTACTGTTTTGACTTTAGTTATTATGAATAACTAGCAATGCCCCGCGGTTTCATTCGCTTAGATACCGATCTCGTGGTAGTGGAAGGTCTACTAAGTCGGACTATAGATTTGTTATTGTTAACATAAAAGTTTTATTTCACTTATTAATTATTGCATCTTTTGAATGGAATGTCCAATTTTTATAATTTAAAAAGTATTTTACAGGTGAAACCGTCTTTAATAAAATATAATTTTATTTAAGTGGGTTATTATATTAAATGGGATAGGGATTGATACAGAGGCATAAATAATATGGTTTGATTATGGTCGGCACTTTTATCAACTTTTAAAGTGTAAAAAATTGTTATAGTGGCATAACTACCTCTACCAGTGGCAGGCACCTTTACACAGGATGCCGGCTAGATTATGGGTACCACAACGGCTCCTATTTCTGCCGTGAAGCAGTAATGTGTAAGGATTACTGTGTTTGGGTCTGAAGGGCGCCGTAGCTAGAGAAATTACTGGGCAAATGAGACTTAAGATCTTATGTCTCAAGGTGACTCAGCGCTCAGAATTTTTGGGTTTTTCAAGAATCCTGATTGGCACTAATAACCCTAATGGGCAGGACGTATCAATTACCATCAGCTGAACGTCGTGCTCATCTCGCTTCTTAGTATCATAAAAAAATAACTACGGTAGTTGAAATATGGTGTCGCCACACCTTGGTTTATGTTATTGGAAATAAGTAATAATACAACAAAAAGATTAAGATCTACCCTCCACACTAGTTTAAAAAAAGTATTTCTGGAGACTTAACTTGTCGTCTCAAAGTTATCGTTTTTACAATAGTAATAGATGGACGGACATACAGACATCAGAGTCTTGAAAGTTACCCAAGGTATTCTTCTGGTACGAAGGCCAATAAAAATATAAGTATCGACTCTTAGATCATTTACGGCCGTTTTCAAT
This sequence comes from Leptidea sinapis, assembly GCF_905404315.1. Lineage (NCBI taxonomy): Eukaryota > Metazoa > Arthropoda > Insecta > Lepidoptera > Pieridae > Leptidea > Leptidea sinapis. The sequence continues at coordinate 66,322 of NC_066286.1, read as the reverse complement.
AAATTTTCTTTAGTTACGGATAGACTGCTATCCCCGTTTAATGGCAAAATCTTATCTACCCATGGTTCGCGTTTCACTATTAAGGACAGGTGCTTACTAAATTGTAACTATGAACTTGAAACTTTTAATGAAATGGAAATAAGAACAATCAGTATATGAGTTTTATCCCTAGAAGTCTATCCATCCTCCTAGCGACAAATAGACAACTTCGGTAGAAGATGCTATCTTGAAATTAGGTTAGATTATTGAAAAGTAAGTAAGCGTATAGATTTGTCTACCTTCAGTAAGTAGAACTAAGCGTAGATAGGTTATTGAAAAGGGCCGTTATACGTCTAAACCCTAAATAGACTATGATAGCAGTGAAAACGTCGAAAAAAATTGAGTTTAGAGCTAGCTTCTATTTTGAGCAATACACGCACACTAACACCAAGTCATACGAAACGCGAGTGTAAGGCGTTGCTTGTCATGCTTACTAAAATAATAATTCTGGCTTGTTCTCATTAGTTGTCTTGCAGCAAGAGACTCTATCTAGACGTATAAATTATCTTTCTATCGAAGTCAAAATATAAAACTCAATAATATTTTTTTGTATGTGAGCCAGTGATTCGAAAGTAATTTGCTATAATTAAAACATAATATGTCAAAATTGACATGTGATAGAAACCTTATTTTCCACTAAGTTCATTATCACAACTTTCATTTTCATTACGGCTCTTTTGTCAATGCAGGAGAGAATCAGTTTAGAAAGTGGCTTTGTCATGTAATTAGCAGAGCTTTTTGCGTTTTATTCGATTCTTAACATGCCGCTATTAGTGAGAACGAATGACTTTGTTAGACTCCAAATTGATTTTGAATGCACCTGTCTGTACCTTTTTCAAACTAATGAGTGCATAGAATATTCTTCTTTAGCCCGTTCATATAAAGATCAAATTGAGTCACGTCGAATGCAGGGCTTTTTATCTTGTTCAAAAAGGTTACTTTTACAGGTGTTAATTGCATTGACGAATTTAAACCTTTTTACTAATTTCTCAACTTTTTTGTTAGTGATGATAAAAATTCTTGCTAATCTATTTCTATTTACGTCATTGATAATACTTTGGGTAATAAAAGAAGTGAAATTCTGATGCAAGATTATCTGTAACTTATTCTTCTCGTGCACGAGATAGTGCTATTTTGAAAGGAATTGATGGTCTCCTAGATAGTAATTATCATGACGGGTACTCGCAATATATATTTTAAATTATTAAAACTTTCATGAGACATTATTTACTTATTTATTAATACGTCTCTACTCACGTTTTATCGTTGTGGGTACTGACTAGTTTCAAACCATTCGGGGGTCCTTCATCAGGGTGATTAAGAGACGAGACATTATCGAGAACCCACTACACTCATCCTGATGCCTTCATCAGGATTAGGTCCTTACCTACGAATGGTCCGAAACTAATTAGTACCCACACCGACATGTGAGTAAAGCCGTATTAATAAGAATATATATATATTTAATTTATTTGAAGCCGATATTTCGATCCAATTGCGTGAATCGTGGTCACAGCTGAACTGCGGAGGCGGCGAGAAATTTTTAACACATTGACACTTGACACTAATAGTACATCAATCTGTCCACGTGGCGTCTTATTCGTTTCGGTCTTTGATTCCCTAACTCACGACACACACTACTAACGACATCTATACTTTCGGGTCTTTTTGTTGCATTTGTACTGCAGAGTGAGACCACGGCATACCATGCCTGCGATAACCATTCTCCCTATTAAAAAATTTTTAGGATATCTTTTTCATTTCGATAGTTTCTCTAACAAGCCGCGGGATGTATTGGCAGTTACAGCAGAAATCACTCGTTCATTCATTTAATATCGAAGGGACCTCCCCTTCGATATTAAATTATCTGCCCGTAACAGCTACAGTACAATTCAAGTGTTAACGCATCACAATACCACCTAAGCCACTGCGTGAGATACGACAGTACGAACGGGTTGGTCGGTAACGTAAATCTCTTCTGAAACCAATTCGACAATTAATTCGCTTCCAACCGAGGCATCCTCAAGAGCTAACTCAATGCACTCTGGACTGTAAAGTAACAAATCTTATAACCTAAGCACATAATCGGAATTAGTACGGACGAACCATCGAACGCCGTCTGGTAGCGGACCATATTCGATGGTATGTCGTATTGTCCATTTCACAAATCTTATTATATTTCTTTGTGCGTCTGTTGTAACTGAACTCATCCTAAACGGCTGGACCGATTTTAATGAAACTTTCTGCGTGCCTTCAGGTGGATTGGAGAATGGTTTAGATTCTATTTCCCTCCATATAGTATAATTCTCCTGCTCATGTGTATGTTAGTGAACTCCTCCTAAAGGCTGGACCGATTTTTCAAATTTAAGACGTGTGTACAGGACAATGTCTGTCGGGTCCACTAGTTTATTTATAATTTCCGTTCGGACCGTACCGAGTACGACACGACGCCGGACTAATTGATGCGAAATGCCCACTGGACCATCCAGTCCAATAGTCCAGCCGTACCAAATCCGACCATGTGTCTAGGCTAAAAGCGGAGATACTTCTTTTGAATAGTAGTCATCATTTATTTATTTATTTATTTAAGATGTACCAACAATAACTCAACTTAACATTAACAATTGATTTGCACTTACATACTAATTCTAGGTTGATTATTCTAATTAGGTACATTCAACATTTTAATTATGAGAAAATTAAGTAACTTAGTAAAAAATATACATATGTCATTAACAATCTAATACAATCTATTATCTACCGTGGTCGTTATTTTTTCTAAAACTTTATTTCTAAATTACTTAAACGTGTCGTGAAAAATGTCAACGTCATGATGGTTGATATCATTGAATATTGTAGATATTCTATTATAAGGACCGTATTGTTTCACATTCGTTATAGAGTAATTATTTGAAAATATTTTATTAATCGGTTGTCTTGGTAAACATCTTGGAATGGAGAAATGTAAGTTAGATACTATGTTAGGTTCTAAGGATCCGTGTATAATTTTAAAAAGGTCGAAAACATTTTCATTTGGAACTATTAATTCGCATGAAAATTAACTTATTTATATAATATGTTTGTTCAAAATAAAATTCTCGCATAATGCCTTTATATACGGTATGTGTGGATTGATGCATCTACTGTACTCAATAACTCTTGTGTTAATAATTATTATTTTCTTTTTTTTTTTTACTTACTCCTGTAAGCCTTTTAGGTTTTGACGTTTGAGTATTTTATTGCGTCACTTTGCATATATTGTAATTGAAATGGTTTGTAAATTGCATTAAAAATAAGAACCTCTTATACCTAATCTGTTTTGAAAAGAGCAACCTTAGAGTTTCTTGCTCATTCTTCTCTAAGGAAATCTGCCTTTCGAATGAGCTATATAAAAAAAGACGCTTCAATTAGTGTAAAATGATTTACCTATGAAATAAGTTTGGCTAAGTCTTCAAAATTACGAGATTTAACGTGAGCATATTACTACAAAAGTTTATATTTAAACATAATAATATCTGGACGTCCGAGCCTTGCTCGAATTTTAAAGAATGTACACTACTTGTAAAAAAAACTAATAGGACAACTTGATTCGAACCGGGGTCTTCTGCTTTCCGGATTACCCAATGTCCCATCTGAGCTATTATAGTCCTTTACCTTTACATTCTAATAATATTGTAGCTGTTTCTCATGAAAACACGCATAAAACTGTTGTTTTGAAAGTGTGTTTTTTCTAAATTTGAAACATAGCTAGATCGATTTCTCGCCCCTAAAACTACCTGTATACTAAATTTCATTAAAATCGTTGGAGCCGTTTCCGAGATTCAGAATACAAGAATTGATCGTTTAAAATTAGTATAAGATCATATTCGTTTAAATTCATATGCTTAATATCAAGACGGTACTTTTATTGGCTATTCCAACTCTAATGATTGCTTCAAGCAAGATTTATCAGGATGTGCCTATATTTTTACCAGTTATATCCGCCTCGGATTGGTCAGTTAACTGTAAACGAATACTTTTCATTCATGTCATTGAATTTATCTTGATTATATTTGCATTAGTGGCGTGCATTGATTTATAAGGTATTTCTATAGGTAGGCACTAATCTAACTAGTCGTAGTTCTGCTTTAGTCCGACAGCGCTAGGTTTTGAGGTCTACATAATATTAACGTTGTATTTCGAATATGGAATCTGGAGACTGTCTACCGTAGGTATTTAGTATATAGCTAAGGTAAAATTTACGAGTGGGTGTTCAATAAAAGTTTTGTAATAGAATAATGGAACCAAGTTAAACTAAACAGTATTGCTATATTTATGCAGGGACTAGTAAAAATATAAGGACTCCGTGTCATTTTGCATAACAGTGTAGCACCAAAACAAGCCGATTTACGTGTAAATACACTACTACAGGCCGATAGGCGGCCATTATGAGAATTGTCATTGTCTGTGACAGATCAGTTTGTGCGTTGTGAAATAGTGTAAAAACGATACTATATAAGTATTTGTGGCCATATATGATTATTTAAGGGAGAAAAAATTGTGTAATAGTATCCCCCGTAACCGCACACACACTAGCATAACGGTGCTTCACTTGCTAATATCACGGCGCGGAGTCCTTCTTTTTTTACCCGTGTATTTATGTAAGTTCTGAACGAGGTTAGCACTGCCTAATTGTTGCCTATGTGATTTAAATACGCTATCATGCAACAATTAGTAGAAATAGCTTAAAGGGAGAAATCATATCTGAATTCTACCAGTTATATATATATATCTACGTATAATAAAATCGTAATAAAGTAAAAACTTAACATTGACTTTTTTAAAGAATACATGCTGTGTGTTCTACCAACTGTCTGTATGTTTGAAAGAAGCATATAGATTTTTTAAAAACAAGTGGTCGGAACAATAATATAAGAGGCACATACCATACTATAACGCTGCATACAGTCCACATGATATCCACTGTATTATACAATGTTAGATAGTACAAATTATGTGTCAAATTTTACTAGGAGACGTTGATGCTCCAGATCTTTATGAGCAATTGTGTTGTATACGCGTCCCTAAATGTAATAATCTTCGCCCACGAAAAAATAAACTTTTCGTGGCCCGCTTCATAGCACCGTTGCCCGAGCCATGGCACCTATACCGCGTTCATTGGCATCTTTCAACGTAGGTCTTAGACAAGAATGTTCAATGGGACCTATTCAATGATGGGTGGGACTTCCCTTGCTTTTGAACTACTAAGGTACGCGGAGAGCATTGAAATTGTATAATTAATTCAATTATTCTTCTTTTGTTTGTAATTTTTCCTTTATGTGTTTTGTCTAATTAGTGTAAGTACAACACTGCCGTGCTAATTGGACAATAAGTAAATAAATAGATGTTGTATCATATAATACTAAAAAACAATTTTAATTACCACGCAGTCTATACGCAAAACACAAAACAGCGTCTATTCGAAAAAAGGTTACAAAACAAACATTAACAGAGCTGTAATCAGAAAGACAATGAAAACTGGACAATGTTGCAAGCAGACCGTGAATACAACTGACGGCTGGGAATGCTTTTATCAAACCAGACTATTATTAAATAATTACTCTGAATTATAATTGCTTTCACGAAAAAAAAAACCTTCATTCTTTTTTAAATGTAATATATAAATTTGTATTTTTAACCGACTTCGAAAAGGAGGAGGTTCTCAATTCGATTGATACTTTTTATGGATGTACACCGATTACTCTGAAACTTATGATTCGATTTTCGTTATTCTTTTTTGTTTGATGCGGAATGTTTGCCATTTCGTCCCATAAAATTTTGACATAGTTTGGCCCAGTAGTTTTCATTTTATGAATATTTTTGTTTACGTGGATCTTGTTACTATACCTTGTGTACTGGTTTTTTAGTAGTTTTCATTTAGATTGATTATATAATATTATTATTAACCCTTTTGCCGATAAGTGGATCTTATTCTACCTGTCATTCATAGCTAACAAATGATAGTATTTTATTAATATTAAACGTATTAGATTTGCATAAGAGGTGTATTAAATGAAATCTCTATTAGGTTATTATAAACTTTAGAGTTTTCTAAGTTGTTTTTTTTTAATATTTATTGTCAGCGATGTCTTGTTTATGATACCTTTTCTAGCTTATGTATAAGTATTATATACATATTTTGAAATTATAGTACATAGCTTTGTAGAGCATTTTTTTTATGACAATAAGGGACGTGAACAGCAGGGCGATGGTGATCAGCTGATGGTATCACCGCCCTGCCCATTACAATGCAGTGCCGCTCAAGACTCTTGAAAAACCCAAAACCTTTGAGCGACACTACAAACGCGCTCCTTACCTTGAGAAATAAGATATTTCATTCTTCAAATCAAGTCTCATTTGCCAATTAATTTTACTAGCTACGGTGCCATTCAGACCGAAACACAATAACGTTTATACATTACTGCTTCACCGCAGAGAAAGGCACCGCTGTCGTACCAATTATCTAGCCGGCATCCTGTGCAAGAGAGCCTTCCACTGGTTACTGCTTCATGGCAGAAAAAGGTAGTAAAAGTATTTACGCAAGTACTTATTAGTTATTTTATTTGTAGCGCTTTTCAGACTTACTTTACAAATCTCAGTATAGTTAATCTATCTTAGAAACCCAATGCTACTAGATATCCTATACTTATACCTGAGGAACACTTCTATTCTATACTAAATTAATTAGTTAATCCAGATATTTGGGCGTCAAAACAAACAAGAACATAATCTTAAGGTGAATCTTAGAACTAAAACTAGTAAATACATAAAAAATTAAGTAAATATCTGTTACAATAATTGTAAGAATATTATATGACTTTTTCAAGACTACAACGAAAACAAAACCCACTTATACCAAACAAAATCATAAATTACACATAATTTAGGTTGCATTGCAGCGCAAATAGCAAGCATTTGTCGCACAAAGACAGTTTATTGGTTACGATTGTTGGGACAATGTACAAAATTGAAATTCAATGGTGATTCAAGATATAATGCAAGAGAAACCGCCAGAGAATGGGGCTTTATTAAGTCCAAGATACAATGCTGAATTTAAAATTTAGCATTGCTAATACTCGCCATGGTTACGCGTTTGAAATTTTAATCAACACCTAGCAGATTTAAAGTGTAGGCATTTCGAGGTTTCCTTATTCACAAAGATTTCGTTGCAGATTTAAAAACAAAAATTAAACATCTTGAGCGTTTTTATGGTATGTGCTGGAACCTTTTATTAGCTTCACCTTTATCTATCTTTGTAACGGAGTTTAACTTAAACTTTAACTTTAGCCAATTTGGGCTAAGATTGGACACACATATGATAAAAAAAATTATTGAATTAGGCGTTACTTTGCGGAAATCCATCAATAAAACCAAATCTTTAAAACAATTTGCCACGTGCTTCGCCTCTACACGAGGCATCCTCAGGACGCGTTGTCTTGCCAAAATCAAAAGACTATTGAAAAAAGAATATTGGCGGAATTAACACTAAGGAATACTTAAATCATTTCTACACATATGATATAAAAACAAATCGAGAACTTAAATTATGTAGTGTAACAGCATCACATCATGTGAAGCTGTTTCCATACCAAAAAAAGAAGAAATAAAAAATTAAATAAACTAAAAAGTCAGGCTTTAAGAGCAAGCCGAACTAAAAACTACAAACGATTTTTGATTATAAAGAGTTTATTCTATGGCAGTATAAAATCAACTCAATGAGTAAATAATATTTAATAAAAATTCTCCAAAATAAGAATTCGTACCCAAAGCTTTTTAGAATTTTTATAAACTTAAGTGTCATTGTTTTTTTCAATCTGCTTTTAAAATAAAAAGTACGGTCATTTTTATATATTAATTTGACGATTTCTATGAAATGACGTTTATCTATGTTACTTTATAGTTACATAAAAAGAAATACGAACTACGAAAGACTGTATTCATATTATAAATGAGAAAAACTAGTTCAGAATTGAATATGCTTGCATTAGTTACATAGAAGGCGAAATGTTATTTTGACATGCTTTCGATTCAATATACAGGGGAGTATGTGCGTTACATTGCAACAATTTAAGTTCAGTTTTACTTGTGAAATACAAATTTATGTAAATCTTATCTAACTTACAATGAAAGACGCTATTAAGATTCTGATCTCGTATTTGCCAAAGACAAAAGTGGGTGTACCACAAGGCTCTGTATTTGGACCAGTTGCTTTTTGTTTTAATCTGACTTGCAGAATGGTATTTTTTGCTCAGGAAAACATAACTTACGGTACTGATTTAGCGCTTGGATAAATTTCTGCATGAATTCAATTACGATCGAGATCATTGACCCAAACGCAGTATGCAACTAGCGAAAACTATTGATCGAGCTAAGCACTTACGAGTATAGTAAATCTAATCTTTCCAATTATTACCACTGAGTCGCTGACGTTTTATGGCGTAGTCTCCAGTATCTTTTATTGATCAATTCTTTGTAAGGAATTTCTAATGATGTAGTAAAAGATTTACAGCCTTTTCGATTTGTTTGGCTTTGCACATGCAATGCTACAAAATTTATTATAAAATTTACTGTATGTAAAAAAAAATGAAAATGAGCACCATCTTGTGTAAAAGTCCTGACCTATAGTCAGTCATAATATCATAAGTATGCACATAATACCCTCAATATTTTCTAATTCAATTTGCTTGTTTAAATAATTATATTTACTTAAAGTATTCAAATAGGATGCTTTTGCTTACTTTAGTTAACAATTTCATTTTATTTAATATTGGTTTTAATATTGGTATTGGTTGTTGGAAGTTATTTTGTCTAGTATACGATACTCTGTATTTATTTTATTGATGTTCCTGATTTCTTCAAGAGCTAGTGTGGAATCTGAGTAAACATTGAAATTGAAGAAAGAACAGGGCTATGAATGAAAGCTACAAATGCAATTCGTATTTTATTTTCTAGTTCGTTAGTACGTCATAAATAGTTGTTGATTTATTATCTCGCTAGTACACCGCCAAAAATTTTCGCATCAATAAAACATCAAATTAACGTACCGCTCCAATTTCAAAGTGTAACATTCCGACGAAAACAAGTATTAAGTGGATTTTCTCAGTACGGTACTTCAGCGTATTTAAAGTGAAACTTGTTTGACTTGACGATACGTTTACTGACAAGACAATAAACTATAGACAGAGTATGTTAAAAATGGTCCATAGCGACAGCATAACCAGTGGAAACTTTAATTACTAATTCCTACGACTTGGCTCTACATCCGTCTGTCAGCAGTCTCAAGATATCTCATAAAGTGCAATGGTTTGACAGCAATTTTTTGACAGAGTGAATATTCTTATTTCTGTTCTAACTAAAAATAATAAAAACCGATATAAATAATTTCTAAATAATTAATTTTTAGTACCGTTCGATTATGTGTTCGACCCGCACGTTCGGATTTCTTCAATTTGACGTGTGATGATAACAAATTGTTATTTTTTTAAAGTAAACGATTTTTTCATAAATATTATATTCTTTGCTACACTATTCCTGCGGAACAATTTCTTTCAAGAAGGTAAGAATAACCATTATTATCTGCTCATCGATGGTCGCTGCTTTGGATACAAAGCAGTGAAGAAAAGCATTGAAATAACGTCCTAAAGGAGAATCAATGTGCTAGTTTCGTTTTAGTCGTAACCATCTGTCAGAATTCGTTGATGAATTCCAAAAGGTGCAGGTCCGTTCACAGTGCAGTTGTAATGCAGATTTCGGGCTTAAACAGCTGCAGCGCTCGGAGTTTATTATTTAGGTCTCTTAAGAGGCGTATTAAAATAGTCACTACCCCTTTCTTATAATATCAAATAAATATGATTAGATAATTGTTTAAATAATATAAGCAACAAATCCTTTACCATTTTTTTATATTATGTTTACGTCGTAATGATTATTACAAATAATATACAAAGAATAAATAATTTACAAATTGTGATTTGGAAGAGGTCACTCTTGCAAGTCGTCTCAAGTCAATTTACTAATATGTAAATATTGGGGTTGAGCTGGTTATCAATTGTAAAGTAGATCCTGTAGATGAAGCCACAACCTGAGAGTTGCCATGCCATGACAAAGCATACAAGATTATATAATCGACATATCACTCGAACAGTTGGCTCAGTTGTCGAAACGCGAGATGTCGCGGGTTTGGGTCCCGCATCCTTCATAAAATTTTGTTTTCAGTTTTATTTGTGTAATTAATCCCAGAAGTGAGGGTTATTACTTTAAAAACATAACGAATTGTTTAGATTTATAAAAATAGTTTTTAAGAATTCTATATTTTAATCAACTAAATTCGTAAGGCTTGCTGAAAATTTTGTTAGTATTATTTTGCATAGTAATCAAGCGGGCAAATCTGTCATATAAAATACACGCCTAACTCATAAAAATATTATTCATTGTGGATTCAAAAACTCTATCTATAATAAAAATATGATTGATCAGAAGCCCGGTTTCACAGTTAAAAAAATGCTGACAAACAGGTTGATTCAAGTTAAGCTTTGGCCGGGTTTAACGCCTCCACGAGGAACGAATGCATCATTATTTGCAGACACGGATTTTAATTTGAATGCAGAGCGAGTGATGCGATAAAACTTGATATTGTCCTAGTTTAGATCGTATTTTCCCTGTATCAAGTATATATTTGCTAAACTTAAAAGAGGAGCTTAAAAGTGGGTTCAGCTACGTTAAAATTAAAGGGAAAAATTTACGTTAAAGACAGTTATCGTTTGAGATCCAAAAATTTGTCCGTATGTAGGATACCTTAAAATTTCTATGAAATAGTTTAATTGATTTATGCAGATGCGGCTATTATCAGCTAATAAAAGAAAACAGCAGACAAAAAATTTATTATCAGATGCCAAAAGTTCCCGCAATCGTTCGTAAAATCTCATATACACTCACTCATCATAAGATTAAAGCAGTGGTTCCATAAAACGGTGTGCCGTTAAGTTTTAATGTTACTGTCTGATAAGATATTTTGATTAGTTCATTAGCCTAAGGTTGTGCTAAGCGACAGTTGTGCTAGAAGATGGAAGGACAGTTACTGCAGACTGGTGTGTCAATCGCTGTGTGCCTGTTGTCTTGGAAAAAATTCGACAGCAGCGCCCTCGAAGCAGGATCCTCCTTCACCACGGCAATGCTTAAGCGCAATAAGGACTTTTGAATATTTGACTATGGCAGGTGTCGAGATAAGGAGTCTTCCGTCTTACAGTCCTGACCTGGCGCCCTGCGACTTTTATTTATTCAAAAGAACTAAAGATAAAATTAGAGGTATTCGCTTTACGAGCCCTGAAGATACGGTGAAAGCGTACGAAAATGCCATAGAAGAGACTTCTAAGGAAGAATGGGCCCACTGCTTTTCTCAGTGGTTCCATCGAATGCGACGATGTGTAGAGAGGAACGGAGATTACTTCGAAAAACAATAAAAGTACTTTTTACTTTAAACTTTCTACATTAAGCCTTTTTTTCATTTTCTAAACATTTTCAGTGTTACCTAGGTACTTACACTGCGTCTTCCGGTACGTGGTCGCCATTCGAGCACTTTACTGCCTTACTGGCCATTTGTCGGTCAAGCTATAGGCCATATCTTTCGAGGATTGTGTTTATTTATTTATTTAATTCAGGAAACAAACAGTCATATTCAAACATAATTACATAGTATATAGTTCAAACAGACCTAGCAGTTCCATTAATTATTTAGAACTAAAGTAAACATATTATTAGACAATAAGTCGCTAGTAGGACAAATAAATTAATTAAAACGAGGAAAATCTCACGAAGAACAATAGCATAACGCTGAACTAACCGTCCGCGTAAAACTCAATAATGAAAACCAAGCAATAGTTTTAATTAATCCACCGATCGGTTACAAGCAACACGAATCTTCCGAGAATCGGAGTGACGCTCCATTTACTGCTTACGAAAACAGTATGGCAGTAGAATAATCTTTAACAAATACGCAAATTTTGTATAGACTTTTATAGTAAGATAATAATAAAAAGGTTTGATGTTATTATAAAAGAAGTTACATGATGAACAAGACGTACACCTGATCATTGATGTTAAGTGATACGCACAATTACAATGTATTCGATTCGTAAAAAATACAAATTCCTAGCCGTATCACAATTTCGCTCGTTACTATGAGACATAAAAGTTTGGGCTCAATAGCCGAGTAACTACTAGCTTTGGCGCAAATCTTGCTTGCATATTACTGCTGTGCTACCAATCCATAGATTTCTGGATTAAATTGAAACGTCCAAACGTAATATACGTAACTGTTTATGTAGTTTCTTTTTTATTTTTGAGTTGATGTTTATATTTTCGTTGTTGATTGATTACTTATGAACAAACAATATTGTTAAAATACGCTTGTTTAAATCTTTTCTATTTAAAAAGTTTTCTATGAACTTTTCTTCTATTTAACTGACAGCATTCTGACACCACGTCGAAAAGATCTTTAAATTTTTTTAAGGTCATATTCTCTTTACCCGAAAGTCGTCCGTAGCTGGAAAAAGGCCTCCCCTAAAGACGACGATCAGTCCTGAGCTGCTCTCATCCAAACTCTCCCGACAACTTTGACCGGAACAACAGTAATAGTAATGAATATAAAAAAGCTAACATGCGATATCATCGAAATAACAGTACCAAAGTATTTTATAGTATTGGATTAATGTACTTAATACCAATTGGAAAATTACCATAAAAATAATAATATACTTAATTTGATTCGATTATGATCCCTTATAAGATGAAACATGTCAACATCTCAAACAGATTTATGCATTATGTTACAATTTATTCACCGTTATTCCACAGTCTATGAACCTGTGGTTCTTGCATTCAAAATATATGCAATATTACGAATCAGGTATTGTGCACCTTTGGTCTGAGCTATATAAGATATATATATTTATAATGTTGTGTTTTTTCATTACAAACATTCTTAAGGAACATCAAGCGATTTGAGAAATTATTTCTAGCATCATTATACGAACGGCTAAGTTGTGGAGTTATCTTCTAACGGCTTCTTTTACCAAAGATTAAAAACAGAGTGTTTTTACAATTTGCACGGCCTTCATTTTTGTCCTTATTGCCGCTTGCCATCAAGTGAAATTCAATGCAAACGCACCATCAGTCTGACGTAAAGAATATAAAATTAGATTTACTTCTCTTTCCACGGGCTATCAAACTTTCAAACGATGAACGAACCTTAAACTTTGGCAACGCTCTTGTGATTTCTTTGACTTTGGAAAAGAGAATGAACAGAAAGGGTTTACTTGCAATAATCAAGTTTAAGGCTGGCTTATATTATATTTATTAATTTATCAACATAATTTGATTACAATGTATATCAAAAACTTTTGCGTGAATATAAATTTTCTAAAATGTACGTATCTTTGCGTTTTCGTAATGTTATTCAATTTATCAGGTTTTTGGTCCCGTTATTTGGGCTTTTAAATCACGTTTAATTAAAAAGAGACAACTTTATTACCAAATTAATTAAAATTAAGATTGTGAGAGCAATTCAGACAGCACTTCAATGTGGTTCATATAATATTATGAGACAATTTAATATACATTTATGAGTGAAGATTTATGAGTAATGTAAAGACAAATCCAATTTTATAGTTCATAGTCAGTGAGAACAAAGACACAGAAATCAATAAAGCTAACTCTCCCCATTTCCCGCTATAATTTTAAAACCATTCGAGTGCGAACATGATTACTGGAGCCTCCTTTACTTATTACTAACAAGAGGAATAAAATTTTTAATATTTACATCCTTTTAAATTTGATAAAATATGCGAATGTGTGAATGTATTCAATCAAATGTTCATAAGTTTTTTCACAGATATTGTGTGGGGTGCAAAAAATATAAGGATCAATTTAACATAGAAGAAATCCCGCACAGAAGCCAGTAATAGATTGAATTCGATTTTAGTTCAAAATCATCAAATCAGGTTGAGAATGCAAATAACGTATGTCATCATTATTGCTTTCAATATATTCGTTTTTCATTCTTAGTTTCATTTAAACTCAAGAATAATATTTTCGTAATATTTTCTTATTAACAGTTTCTACAAAAGAAACTCAACCGTAGGTGACAAACGGCCACGTTTGATCCGTTACCATCAAGTGAGCGTTATTCCCGTCCGATGAATGGTATTAGGACATATTAATGTAAATTAATATATTTACAGAAACGAAACAAATCTAATAACTATATTTACAATACTATGATTACATTAAATTGAAACTATCATTACGGGGACTCGTACTAAGAATACTGGCAGCATTTCCACGTTGGATAGCTAGGCTGATCCAAAAGTACAAACTACTATCTACAAGCCTCAATAGGGCTACTGCAAAACCCAAGCGCTGGCAGCTACTTCGGTCAACGGATCAGCGTCCAAGGAAATATTGCCAGTATTCTTTTTACACTTCCCCGTAATAACTTTAATTTAATGTTATCATAGTATTTTAAATAAAGTTATAAGATTTGTTTTGTTTTAATGAATTGTAGCAGTCAGAAGCTTATGGTTCCCACTCCAGGGAAGAGAACAATGTATAATTGTAATCATTCGGATTCTCCGTTGAATAGGATGCCTGCGGCTAAAAAGATACCCCAGCGGCGCCCCTTCCTGCGGCGAAGCATAAGACGTATGCAAAATCTTTTTGTGAAATTACTGAGCTACTGAGATTTGACATTTTATGTCTCAAGGTGACGACCAGTGTTCCAGGGCTTCTCTTAATTTTTAGTTTTCAAAATTTTGCTACACTTGCTTCTAGCAGTTCAAAGCGTAAATAACATGATGATATTGCTAACCATGTCTTGGCTATCTCGTTATTTCTTGTCATAAAAATATTAATATGCCAGTTTACATACCATTTTATTAATAGTACTTGCTGACCCAGCAAACGTTGTATTGCCGATATTAAAATCGCGATACAAAAGTAACTGTTGATCGTAGATGGGTGAAAATTTGAAGTTGTATGTATTTTTTAATGCTGACTCATAATCAAACAATTAAAAAAAATGTAAAAAAAATTAAGAAAAACACATTCGTGTGGACCACCCTTAACATTTAGGGGGATGAAAAATAAATGTTGTCCGATTCTCAGACCTACCTAATATGCACTCAAAATTTCATGAGAATCGGTCAAGCCGTTTCGGAGGAGTTCGGTCCCGCACACCGTGACACGAGAATTTTATATATTAGATAAATCGTAAAAGTGGAACATATCCATAAATTAATATTTGATTTTCATTTGCTCGTTGTTTTATATCATAAAGTAATAAAAAACGAATGATATCTAAAAAGGCAAAAACTATAGCTGAACAAGTAGCTATTATAGATAACAAGAACCATAGTCGTCGCCGTTATATCATAATTGCTAACAAAAAAAGGTTGACAGCCACTGAGAGCGAATGCTATAAACGATGATTCAACTTCATTTATAAGAACCGTGGTCCAATGCACTGGTCAATTTTTTGTGCACGAATCAGTGAACATGAGACAGTTTGAAATGATTGTAAATTGTTGGAATTATGTCAAAAAGTACCCACCCATCTACGTTCGCGACTAAAATTTGTATAGTCTATCTGTTTTTATCCATCCTCTTTGCGTTTTGATCAACATAATATGATATTAACTTGTTTAAACATTTGCTTATTTACAATAAAATAATTCTTTAAATTCTATAAATTGCAATAGTCAATATAATTGACATGTAGTAAGCCTGGCACTATGAGGAAGTGTACCAAGAATGTTGGAAGAATTTCCGAGTGGGTGTTTTGGCTAATCTATTTGCCGTATTAAATACCAGCCCTTGGGTTTTCACCGGCTCTATTGATACATATACTTTGTATGCTATCTGCGTTTGTGGGTCCCTTGTACTGAGTGTCTCGACAATTATATTGTTCAGGACTTTTTTTTATTGAAGTAGGCGTTATTTGGGGAAATCCATAGTTATTCAAATTTTTTGAGTTTTCTTGAGTAAAACTCTCAACGTCTTTGGCCAGTCAACATCTCCTGAGGATACCTCGTGTAGAGGCAAAACACGTGTTTGTTTTTGAAGACGAATACTTTCAAAATTGACACTCAAGTAAACTAAAAACATTTGGATTGTTCAGGACTACCTTTATTTCTATTAACCATTTTTATATTTAATAATATTGGGCTAGATTTGTAAGATTTTGCCAGCCTATAAGCATTATTAAAATTTTATTCAATTCTTAATTCATTACTATTTATTTGCTTCAGCTTATTTAATAATAATAGTAAATAAATAGTACTGGTAACTAACCCCTTAATATTATTGATATATTTTATATTTTATTATAGCTCCCAGTGGTCTCCATACCTTATATGATTTCCAATTTTAACAAGAATATTTTAAAACTAATTTGCATTAACTTGTAACGAATTCATTATATTTAAGATGAAGCTCAAGTTCAAGAATACATTTTCTCAGTATGAACTAGTATTTGGGTACAACGACCTCTGATCAGTTTTACGAAATTTACGTAATCTTACGGTTTTAACGTGATTTATGAATAATGAAGAAGTGCTTACTTTTAATGATTGTATTCAAATGTGCACAAAATAATAAGATATTGCATTTTGTTTGATGCTTAAATAATAATTTATTTATATTGTCTTTGTAATTTTAAGGAACTGTTCGCAATTAATTCCTACCAATCCACAAGAATATTTTTGGAATTAATTTCTTTCTGTACACTCATAAACATATTATCCTATTTAAAAATAATAATGATGTAGGTACATAATGTCAATACTCGAAACAAACATAAGCTCGCAATTCCATCTACATACTAGGCTCCGTAAAATTGCAAAATCTTTTAAAGTGGACTGTGTTATATTTTATATAAACTCCCAAATGATATTAAAATATTACCAAGTTAAAAAATTTAATGTATCGTAAAAAATAAATTAACATCTAAGGCCTATTATAATGTGAAAGATTATTTGAATGATGATACACTGGCCTGCAAAAGTAAGTATCACACTTTTCAAATTAATTTTTTTTCTTAACTATAGAAGGTAGAGATTTAAGATTAAAAACGTTTTGTTGCAAATTTTATAGGCTTTAATTCTTAGAAACTAAAATTATACATTAGTAACATTTTTAACTTAAAAAAGATAAAACAATGAAAATAGACATTTTTAGTTTAGTGTAAAAAAATTCAACTAAAATGTATTACATGTTATTTAATTTTTAATAACTGGTATTGCCTCCTCGAGCTCTGATTGATTACAGCTTCGAGCCGGTTTGGCATACTGAACACTAGGTTTCGGAGCCGATGTTGGGGAATATTCTCCCATTCTTCTACCAGGGCCTGCTTTAGTACCCTGAGGGTAGTAGGTGGTGGTCTGCGATTTCTGACTAGCCTCCCAAGCTCATCCCAGGCGTGTTCAAACGGGTTGAGATCAGGACTTCTTGATGGCCAAGCCATCACGCTGATACCGACCTCCTGAATATACTCTTGTACGATATAAGCCGAGCCGATAAGATACGCCAGCCCATACATGTACACTGCCTCTACCGTATTGGACTCTTTCTGAGATGCAGGCTTGAAGGTATCGCTCACCAGGTCGCCTGTATACACTTCGCCTTCCATCAGAAGTGTAAAGGGAGAATCGAGACTCATCTGCAAACAAAATTCTTGACCATTCTTCTTCATCCCACAGTATGAGTTCACGGGCGTATCGCAGTCTCGCTACTCGATGCTGTCTCTCGAGTTTTGGGCCACTTGCTGGTCTTCGGGGTTTTAAATTTGCTTCAGCAAGTCTTCTTCTCACTGTACTGTCACTAATGTAGTCCCTCCGGGTCTGAAGTAGCTGTTGCTGGACTTCAACTGCATTTTGGTGTCGATTTCTTAACACAGTGGAAATAATATAACGATCTTCTCGGGCACTGGTACACCTGGGTCTGCCATTACAAGGTCTCCTCAGATGGTGTCCAGTCTCTTCGTACCTTCGCTTTACCTTCTGGACCGTTCGTACCGTCACACCCACCATTCTTGCAGTGCGACGCATACTGATGCCTAGTTCCAGAAAAGCCATGATCCTAGCACATTCTTCAACTGAAAGAGGCATGATAAATAAATATTATGTGCTTTTTAGCATAAATTTTTAAAACAAGTCCCATCGACCTTGAAAAAAATTTAAAACATAAAGAAAAATATGAATGGTAAAATTGTAATTCAGAAACGTCCACTTTGAAAAAGGAACGGTTTTGTTTTTGAAGTTTTTTTTCAGCCAATTCTTAAAATAAGGTTATCGACTATAAAGTTTTTATGTACAAAATTAAATTCTCTTTGGAGTCCATTTTATTTCGAAAGTATATCTTGTGAACTTAAAACGTTATCCCAATCTTAAAAGTGTGATACTTACTTTTGAAGGCCAGTGTAGTTGGTGTTTGTTTTTTAATTTTGTTAATGAATATTGTTATACTCATTTGAATGCTATTGTAACTTTTGTACTTCATCCTGACTTGCACTAAATAACTTATAAGTTTTACAGTGAATAAGATTTATTTGAATTTGTGTTGGTTCTTCAATAACATAAACTCACTTTTAACGGTAAATAAAGAATTTTAAAGGTTATAAATAAAATTAAACTTTCGTCAGGGTAATTTCAGAAGGTTTAACGTAATTATATTCGAAAATAAGACTTATATACACATTTAACTTTTAAAATTGTTTATTGACTGTGGTCAAAAGCTCGAAGCGATCTTTGTGACCAATATTGAATGAACACGACGTACTTTCTTCACTGACCTTAATCTTGCTATTCAAGCTAACGAGGTCATTGTACCAGTAATTGGCTGTTAAGATTTAATTTAACCAATGTTAGTAGTTCGCCTTATCAATTGGAATTCGTTTTATTGACAAATATTTTATAACTGGCTCGATGGATTTACTGTTTATTATTTTTTTTATGACAATTAGGGACGAGACGAGCAGGACGTTCAGCTGATTGTAATTCACACGCCCTGCCATTGACAATGCAGTGCCGCTCAGGATTCTTGAAAAGCCCAAAACTTCTGAGCAGCACTACAATTGTGCTCGTTACATCAAGATAATGCTTACACATTACTGCTTCACGGCAGAAATAGGTACCGTCGTGGTACCCATAATCTAGCCGGCATCCTGTACAACAGAGCCTCCCAGTAGTAACGCATTGCATTGGTTGATGATGCATTTTTGACAATCTAGGTCCTGTGTATTCATAAATTATCCTACATTTTGTTCAGGTTATAATACTACTACAAGGCCACTTTATCTCTGGAACGTGAAGCCCCCTCCCATTCCCCTTTCACCCCCTCACACTCTTCCTGTTGCGTCAATACGGTTTGCAGTTTCATTACCGTTAGGTACATGTCGTGATATTTTCGTACTATCACTGCTTTATTTATGGAGTTTACATTGTCATTAAAGTAGATTTAATTAATACTTAATATAACTCGTAACATTTATATATTCTTGGGTATCAAAATAACACCTGCCTCAATAAATTTTCTTAGTTCAGTACTATCGATAGTTTAGTTATTAAAATACAAACAGTTGGAAAAGGATTGAAATATCGATCTCGCCAATTCAATAGTGTATAAATCAGCCGTTAACAGATAAGGCAATTAACTGGCATAGACAGAGCTTGCTTAATTAACTTTAGTTACTTTCACAGTATATATGATTATATTGCTTAGGGGCATTGCATCCGATATAACTACGAGTTATGTGCTAGAACTAACTAAATTAATTAATAATTAAATTAATGCGAGTGTTTCACATTTAAACAGAACACTTTTTAAAGAATTAAAACGTGTGTTATTGTTACTTTGTTTTACATTAGATATTGTGTAAAAGACCTTTCCAGATGGACTGTCCTCCTGAAAACGTGATCTGGAAAGGTCTCGAAACGTCGGGTTATCAAAAATAATAGTTATAAAAATGTAACTTTTACGCAAAATGTAATTATCCAAATGTTTTGAGTTTTCTTTAGTGTTAATTCCGCTAATATTTATCTGTAAGCAATTCGACATGTGTTTCGCCTTTACACGGGGCATCCTCACGAGATGTTGACTCACCAAACTCTGGCACTCTGGGACGCGTGAATTGCAATTTCCATACAAACTTCTATCGCTGGTTAGCTATACGTCGTCTCATTGACAGACAGCGTGTACGGATAAGGTGAGTCACCGTCGATAAGTTTATTGGGACAGAAAAGTCAACGATAGTTACGATTTTTATCTCAAGTAAAAGATAGACTGAATATTGGGAACGGCTGTTGATCAGTTTAATGACAGCCACTCAGTTACCTATAATAATGAAAGGTAACTTTGAATATTAATTAGTTATATTGCGTTTAATAAATTGTATAGATTAAGAAGCTGTATAATGGTTGTTTTCGTATTCAAATAAAGATTATGATTATTATAAATTCACCAGTGTACTCCATCCATTTGACCGCGTGCAACGCAGAGCAGCTCGAATTGTCGGGGACCCAGTGCTCTGTGTACGGCTGGATCACTTGGCGTTGCGTAGAGACGTCGCTTCATTGTGTGTCTTCTACCGCATTTATCACGGGGAGTGTTCCGAAGAGCTGTTTAACCTAATTCCTGCCGCCGAATTCCACCTTCGCACGACATGCCACAAGTTAGGATATCATCCCCACCATCTGGATGTGTGGCGGTCGTCCACAGTGCGGTTTGAAGGAGCTTTCTTCTACGTACTACAAAGCTGTGGAATGAACTTCCTTGTGCGGTGTTTCCGGGACGATACGACATGAGTACCTTCAAAAAAAGCGCGTACACCTTCCTTAAGGCCTCTGGTGTTGAGATTGTGGACGGCAGTGATCACTTAACAACAGGTGGCCCGTACGCTCGTTTGTCCTCTTATTCCATAAAAAAAACTACATTGTAATGTCCTGCTCGTCTCATCCCTTATGTTCAATAAAAAAAGCAATATATCAAAATCAGTAATATTAAAAGTATAGTGTGTGGACATCAATAAAACCACGGTTGCTTAAACACAACTTAACAGTTAACTCAGAGAATAAATAGGCGATAAGATTTAATTTATTCATTACAGATTGTCTTAGTTTATTACAGTGCCCAAAGCGATTCATTTATAGTTAACAGTTAACTGTAAATTGCAACATTGAATAATCAAATAATTTACAAATAACTGTAAAACTTTAATAATAAATTTTATAAAAATGCTAGGATATATGGTGACCGTTGGGTTTCGCTTCACCTTTAAAACACTTAAATGCATATAAAATAATTATTTATAAATATATATATAATGTCAGTGTGCGTCACAAATGTATCTTGAAGAATTATTCATACTGAAATAAAATTTAAAGTTAAAAAATATTAGCAGCCACGAATCGAAATAAAAACTATCCTATTTCTCAAGTTGGATCAAACTGCAAAATAAAGAGTTCATCACGGACAAATGACGTGACACGATTTTTATGAATAAAATTGATATATGAAGCTCTTTTAATCGTTTTCAATAATGTATTTCATAATAATTTTACGATCAGGTTGGTTTTTTTATGTGAAACAATTGAATAGTTGATCAAGACGTGATGCGCCCTTCCCATTACGACCCCTGGATGATTGATTGAACTCAATATTTTGAACAGCTTCGCAAGAGACATTAAATACGAGATACTGGACCCAGTAAAACTTAGGAACTTTCGAGAATAGATCATACTGCCATCTTAAAGACCAGCAACGCATCTCTTGTTTTGTGGATATCAATGAGCGGCTACCTTACCACTTCCTTCTTACTCTTACATATAAAATAACTTATTGACATACTTTTACATATATTATCATGCCCCAAACTAGGCATAGCCTGTGCTATGGTATGCAATACAACGATGTTATATTTAATAAGATATACTTACTTATGCATACATAAATACAAATAAATGTCCATGATTCGGAAACAAACATCCATATATTTATCATATAGATGTTTGCATTTACCGGGAACCCGGGACCTCTAGCTGAGGTAGAGTACCACTAGGCCATATGGGTTGTTATACATAGTAAATATGTGAATATTTTTTTCCGAAATTGATTCCTTGAGAATACACCTGAAACATTGAAATGCGACCTAGTTTCATCATCATCATCAGCCGAAAGACGTCCTCGGCTGGACAAAGGCCTCCCCCAAAGATCGCCATGATGATCGGTCCTGCGCTGCCCTCATCCAACGTGTTCCGGCGATCTTGTTAGATCGTCGGTCCATCTTGTGGGGGGCCTACCAACACTACGTCTCCCGGTACGTAGTCGCCATTCGAGGACTTTACTGACCCAACCGCCATATGTCTGTCGAGCTATATGCCCTGCCCACTGTCACTTCAGTTTCGCAACCATCTGGGCCATTTTCTGTACTTCTACGGATCTCCTCATTTCTGGTTCGATCTCGCAGGGAAACTTCGAGCATAGAAGCTCGGACAGACAATGAGCTTCGTCAGAAGGCCCATAGTTAGCGACCACTAGCGATGTAGTTTAAGTTCTTAAAAATCCAAAAACTAAACGTTTTAACACTGTATACGTATTCGTCACCTTGAGAAAAAAGATATTCATTTCCAGTATTTTCAAAGCCATGTCATCAATTAAACCTAAATACAAAGCTGTATCTTTAAATTAAGAGATTGTTATCTACTTAAAAGAAAGGCGATGCAAAATATAATACATACCTACATATTAATACTTCTCTTAGTAATGATAATGTTGATTCGATATCCCGAAATAAATCTCGCGAATTGCAACCTGTCAGTCTGTCAATAAAAGAAATATGCAATCTTAATCACGATATTATCATAAGTCAATGAACTGTGAGTGTTCTTATTAAGATGTTTTGGGTAACGTGGTCGGAAATGAAACAGGTAGCTATACTTAAGACGAATCAACTTAAATTACTTGAGGAATCACACAAGAATTGTTGGATGTTAAAGTGATAACGCGGAACGTAACCAGGAAAAATCTACGGAGAGTTTTCCTGCCATTTTTTGCAAAATTTATTAATTACACAAATAAAAATTATAAACAAAATTTATGAACGATGTGGGACTCGAAACCGCGACCTCTCGCGTTCCGTGCGTGCGCTCTCCGACTGATCCAGCCGTTCGAGTGACGTAACATAAATCTTGATATTATGTCTTGTTCAACTCTCAGGTTGTGGCTGCATCTACAGGATCTACTTACAGTTTATAACCTGCTTAACCCCAATATTTGCATGTAAGGAAATTGACTTGAGATGTCGCTGTTTGACATCTAAACAATTTGTAATTTTTTTTAAAGTGATAACCCTCACTTCCGTTCTCATATAAAATTGTGTCTCTTAAGTTTTTTTTAGATTTTCACTGACCTGGTTTTACAGTGGAAGAAAATATATATACGAACGCTGATGGTGAAGATTTAGATATTAAAGTTTGACTCCATGAGGATTTGTCTAATATTAACGATTAGAAGAAAGTAGTTAGAAATGTTGAGGTATTTATGTTTTCCAGACGAGAATTGATGGATGTTAAAGTTAGAACGCGGAACGTAACCGGGAACGATGGAAGCCATGGAAATTGACCGTCGACCTTATTTTAATAGAGACAAGGGTTGGGCTCTGCAGCCAATTTCGAAACCAGTGTTACTAAATACATCTCGCAATAAGACCCATACTGCTGATGATCGCGGAGTGGAGATTGTGAGTACATTTTGTGCACCCGTGGACACCAACATAACTCCACATAGTGTCAGTGATACCGTGCTCGTCATCACCACAGGCGCACCCCGCGTCCCCCGCCCTGTCCAGCCGCGCACTACGAGGCCAAGACTGCAGTAAGAGACGGGATGTTATCCCGAACCCACTACACTAAGGTCTGAAACTAGTCGGTACCTACACCGACAAAAACGTGAGTAAAGCCGTATCGATAAGTAAGTAAATAATGTCTCACGAAAGTTTTAACAATAGGCGCCACTTCAGCCAAAAACGGCCACTGCAGGACAAAGACTCCCCCTTACATCTATTGTCAGTAACCGCATCCACACTGGGCACATGGGCTCGCGCGGCGGCGAGGATGTAGTGACTTGAAACACAGAGACGAGCCTCGCGAGGCAGGCGTTTTTTATACAGTTAGATGCACAAATAAGCATTAAATTAATATTCAGCAGTTGGAGGCTCCTTTGCACAGGATGCCGGCTAGATTATGGGTACAACAACGGCGCCTATTTCTGCCGTGAAGCAGTAATGTGTAAGCATTATTGAGTTACGATATGAAGGGCGCCGTGGCTAGTGAAATTACTGGGAAAATGAGACTTAACATCTTATGTTTCAAGGTGACGAGCGCAATTGTAGTGGCGCTCAGAAATTTTGAGTTTTTCAAAAATCCTGAGCGACACTGACTATTGAAATGGGCAAGTCGTATTAATTACCATCAGTTGAACGTCCTTTTTGTCTCGTTCCTTATTTCATTAAAAAAACCGACTATCGATGGTGAGCTGGCGCTTTTGTACATAAAATTAAAACCAATGCATTTACTTACCTACTAAACGTAATTAAGTACCATTTTGGAAAAAGAAAAAATAACGGAAAAAAAGTGTAAAAAAATAAACTCAACAGCTAAACTAACGATCAACAATAATCAATCGGCAATCAGTCAAAGAGTTCTTAATAAAAACTTCCTTTAGTTTATTTTTAAGGGCTCCTTAACTGAACTTCCTCTCGTCTCTAAGCCAGTCTATAATGTTGAATATTTTTGGCACTAGATAACAATTTAGTCTTTTTTTCTGCCGCAGCTATTTTTCTAGTAGCTTATTTAAAAAGCGGAAAACAGTCAAGTTTTAAGAAAAGACCAAACTATTTAAAACATGATAAAAACGTACATTATTTTACATGTATGTCCCATATAATGGTAGTGTTCATGATAACCAGCTAACTTTAACACAACTTATGGAAATAGCGTAATAACTACTGAATATATCATCATCATCATCAGCCGGAAGACGTCCACTGCTGGACAAAGGCCTCCCCCGAGGATTTCCACGACGATCGGTCCTGCGCTGCCCTTATCCAACGTATCCCGGCGATCTTGACCAGATCTGTCCTTCGAACTATGTGCCCTGCCCACTGCTCCATTTCAGTTCCGGAATCATTTGGACTATGTCGGCAACTTCTCCTACGGATCTCCTCTTTTCTGATTCAATCTCGCAGGGAAACTCCGAGCATAGCCCTCTCCATTGCCCTCTGAGCGACCATGAGCTTTCTCATAAGGCCCATAGTTAGCGACCACGTCTGCGTACCGTAAGTCATCACTGGCAACACATACTGGTTGAAAACCTTCGTCTTCAGACACTGTGGTATATGTGGACACTGAATGTATATATATATATAATAACTAGTCTGGCCATAAATACTGTCACATAAAAACTTTTTTAAATTTTACATTATTTTGAAAATGAAAAACGTATATTATTTAAAAAACTTATTTAGTTTTTGCGCCATTTCACATATTTTTTGTGTTCATTTTCAAATTATAATATGGAATGGGGTGTTAAATAAAATAGGGTTACAGTAATTGCTTGTGCATGGGTATGGAGCCGTCGATCATATTCAAGACACTTCAAAAGCTTGTTATCAGCCGTATGTTCGTATATCGTACTATCAACAGATACAGCAACACTTCGCCTGTCGAAGACCAGAAAAGATAGGGCATTCGCGTGTTGTTAGAACTACAAAGGCTGTTACTGCTGTTAAAGCCAGAATTCGTTGAAACCTCATTAGGAAGCAAAAAATCTTAGCGCGTGAAATGAAGATTCCCGCTAGGACTCTGTCTCGTAAAATTAAACAAGACCTGAAGCTCGGTGCTTATCGCCGATATGCAGGACATGCCCTAAATCAATCTTTACAATTAAAGATAGTGGATTGATCAAAACGCCTTCTGTCACGATACGCAGGTGAAAGGCACAGAAATATCCTCTTTACCGAAGAAAAAATTTTCACAATTGAAGAACACTACAATAAGCAAAATGATAAAGTGTACGCTCACAGTTCCAAAGATGCTGTTCAAGTTGTTGGAAAGGTACAACGTGATCATCATCCTGCGTCAGTTATGGTTTGGTGGGGGAGGTCTTTTCAAGGAGTGACAAAACTACATTTTTGTGAAAAAGGAGTGAAAACTTCAGCCAAAGTGTATCAAGATACAGTCTTGGATCATGCTGTGAAACCTCTCAGCAATACACTTTTTAAAAATGTATCGTGGACTTTCCAACAGGACTCTGCACCTCGTCACAAGGCACGAACTACCCAAGCCAGGAATGAAACCAACGTTCTGGACTTTATAAGAGTTGAAGACTGGCCTTCATCTAGCCCAGACCTCAACCCTTTAGACTTCAAATTATGGTCAGTTTTAGAGGACATGGCCTGCTCTAAAAGACACGGCGACATTGACTTTCTTAAAAAATCTTTGGAGCACGCAGTGGCGAAATTTCCCTTGGAAACAGTGTGTAAATCCATAGATTCTTGGCCAAACAGATTAAAGGCATGTATAAAAGCTAAAGGTGGTCATTTCGAATAGAATATTTTTTTATTTTTTGCTGAGACGTTAATAAATATGTAGGTATAAATTTTAATAATATTACATTACTTCATTTTAAAAACATGCATTTTCATTTGTAACAGAACTTATGGCTGGACTAGGTATATACTGTATATATTTAATTCCAATTTTGCAAGAATATTAAAAAGAGGTCGGGACAATATTATATATGCTACATATTATTATTTTATGTTCATAGGCACATAAGTGAATTTGCCAAAAACTGTCATAACCATAATGTTAACACCAGGAACAGACATAAACTTGTGGTGCCTACTACTCGGCTAAGTCGAGTTAGTAAGTCTTTTGTGGGGCGATGTATATGCTTTTACAACAAGGTCCCAGAAAATGTATAAAACAAAAGTATTCCAAAGAACGTTATTCAAAAGAATTGTTAGAAAACGTTTGTGTGGTAAAGGTTACTATAACATAAATGACTTTCTTAATGATACCACAGATTGGGAATGGAGTGACCGCCCTCAGGCTACTAAATAATAAGTTTAATTGTACAATATTACTTTGTAAACATATTTATTCGATGAAAAAAAAAGCCCGCTGAGTTTGTTGCGCCCATTCTTCTCAGGTCTGAGGCATTTATTTTGGATTGTGTGGTAGTTTTTTGACTTTCAATAAGTGATGTCACATCCTATTTTGAATAAAAATATTTGAATTTGAATTTGAATATTATGATAGATGCTGGCATAGTATTTTCTCTGCTTTATATATACTTTCTAATAAAGTATGTCGACTTAATATATTTGCATTGCTACGACATAGCGCACTTGAACAAATAATCTAAGCTCTACTATTTAATTCATTAAAATATGCGTGACTAATTTTATCCAAACTCTGATTTTCAAATTTGTCAATTTTTACAAAATTTTTACTAAAAATAAAAATAGTTTAAGAAAACTAAAAAACACGCTTTGGTTGAAAAGATAATTGTTGAAATTTAAATGAACATAAATTCCCGACTTATCGACGCTAAATGAAAAAATATTTAATTTATCAAAAATCTTATTTTGCAAATTGAAAAATGGAATAATTTTATCAAATTAATGTGTTGTCATCGGTCCTCGATAAATCTACGAAGTTTTAACGAAATCTGGCCGTTTAAAGTGGGTCAAAAATGTGCCCACATGAGTCGGTTACAAACAAACATACATACAGGTGAAGTTAATAAAAAGAAAATAAAAAAAGCCCGCTGAATTTCGTCAGATCTGAGGTATATATTTGAATAGGTGTTATAGTTTGATGTTGAATAATGATTTAAAAACCCTATTTTAATAAGAATGAATATGAATGAATGAATTAACGATAAACATTGTCATTCTTAACAGAAGAACACAACATAATAAAACTTTTCTCTTTTGTTTTTTTTCATAATAAAACTATTCGTAAACATTAAATATAAAAATATATATATTACTTATATATCGGTAGTAAATAATAATAGTTAAAATTCGTAAATTCCGAATTTTTAAATAAGAAAAAATCCTACTAAAATAAAATTCGTTATTTTTTTGTTTCATATTTTAACCATTTTCTACTTAAATATATCACCACCACCAAATAAACCCGTTTGTTTACAGCTTATCAGCCATCGCTTGGTATTTGGTAATAGGTTTATTTTAAGTAGATGACATCTTTTTTAGCATGCATGTATGCATTCTATCACAACATGCATGCGTCAATTACGATAATTGAATCCCATATAAGTTGGTTAAGCTCTACTTGAAAATTAATAATACGCTTAAAAAATTATGTTTCAATAATTTAAAATGTCACATACTGCTTAGAAAAAGATCTCCGAAAAATCAAATAATGGGGAGTAAATTTAAAAGTAAAAAAAAATCGACTTACTCAACAGTAAATAGCACTACACTTTCACAACA
This sequence comes from Leptidea sinapis, assembly GCF_905404315.1. Classification (NCBI taxonomy): domain Eukaryota; kingdom Metazoa; phylum Arthropoda; class Insecta; order Lepidoptera; family Pieridae; genus Leptidea; species Leptidea sinapis. The sequence continues at coordinate 37,674 of NC_066286.1, read as the reverse complement.
CAAGCACGTGCGTTCTCCACGAGACACTGCGGCGGACTGGACCCGAGCCACTAGTTCCCCACATTATTATACCACGGCATTTCACTGCCACTTTCTGGGTTAATGAGAGATGCCCGCCGTTTTCTAAGCAGTTTCGAAATGCGAACTTCTGAGCTTTTATGAGTGCCTGGTACTATTTTTTATGCTACGTTTTGGAGCGTAGACCTAAATGATGAGCATATCTTAAAGCTAGTTTGACAATTTATTTATTTATTTATTCAAAGTCCACACAGGATACAAATATCAATTCATAAAATCATAACACAAAGTCTAAGAATCATGTTCTTACAGTTGCAGGTGAACACATAATGCACATAAACACACAAGCAATTTCATTCGTACATTTTTTTAATGAAAATAAGGGACAAGACGAGCTGGACGTTGAGCTGATGGTAATTGATACGTCCTGCCCATTACAATGCAGTGCCGCTCAGGATTCTTGAAAAACCCAAAAATTCTGAGTGGCACTACAATTACGCTCGTCACCTTGAGCCAAAGATGTTAAGTCTCATTTGCCCAGTAATTTCACTAGCTACGGCACCCTTCAGACGAAACAGTAATGTTAACACATTACTGCTGCACGGTAGAAATAGGCGCCGTTGTGGTACCCATAATCTAGCCGGCATCCTGTGCAAAGGAGCCTCCCACTGACCGTGACCCGTAAACTCGTTTATCCTCCTCTTACAAAAAAATCCACAAAGGCTCACTTAACTTTATTGCAGACATACAGATGGATAAAAATGGTGAAATTATCATTGTTCCTTCTTAACCATGGATAGCTGTCAACAATAAAAAAAACTAAGTTCTTCAGTGGCGAGAAAATTTATTGAATTTGGTGTTAATTACTTAAAGGAATCTTTAAGTGTTAATTCTACTAAGATTTGTTACTCTATATGAAGAAAACAAAAGTGAAAATAAATCTCTCTCCACTAACACCGATAAATTAATATACAAAGGAATTACATTGAGTAACCCTCAAGAAATTGCTGACCTCTTTAATAATAAAATATTTGCGAATGTGACAGATCCGAATTAAAATAATACTTACACTGATATGTGTTATTAACAAGTTAAATCAGTAAATAATTCTATTAATGAGGCGCCATGCACTCACGATGAAGTAGCTGCAACCCATACGGTCGGGACTACGCAAAAAGTGGCTTCTCTACTCCGCCGAATACGAGGCAGCAGTAACAGTTCTGGTGGCGATAGCCGACAGTGGGTATGTTGGCCAAGTAGTAGTAGTAGATACAATTACTAACAAAATTAGATTGTAAGTTTATTAACAATCAACGGATCATAGTTATTCAAAAATAAACGTTTTTATTATTTATTTTGCAGTAAACTAAATATCTTAGCTCTTATGATAATTCATTGCTTTTAAATTTTTCAGTGTTCCTAAGAATTGCAAAAAATTTGCATGTTATTTCTTCGATCTTACGTCAGTTAAATAAAATAATCATAACGGTGAAAATACAAAGTTAAGCGTAAAATAAGCTATAGCGTAAAATTTTTCTGCGTCCGTCACAGTGACACCAGCATATAATTTCATCAGCACCCACACTTTTTAATCGGCAGCACAACAGTACAGATATACTACACAGATGCTTCTTATTTAAAGTAGATTTAAGTGCTATAGCAACAGGACTACCCCTGACGAATTTACAATTTGTTGTTCTAAAATATATAATAATTATGGTAAACATGAATGCTACAAAAATACTCCCTTTAATATAATTTAATAATTGTTTTTGATAAGGAAACAATTAACAATAAAACTAATACTATTGTTTCAAAAAAAGGAAAACATTAAAATGTAACCACATACTATAAATTCAGTTTAGTACCTCCAGCTCCGGCGTAAAAGCGTTTCAAACAAACTTACAATCTCATTTATAAGATAGAGATAGTCGAGGCAGGAAAAAAGATCATCTACACAGACACCCCCGAAAAAAGTCGATAAGAAAACAATCTGAAGAAATTAAAAAAGCAAAAAGAAAATTCTAAACTGTTTCGAAGGAAAACAAAAGAAAACAAAGCATTGGTAATGTGTCAAAAACACAACCAAAAATGTGAAAACTAAAAATTTTAAGTACTAAATTATCACATGCACCTCTTAACGCATAGCAATGAACAACAGAGGGGAAGACATTCAAAATTTTTGGTCCCATAAGTATTCATAATTTTTTTTCCAAAAGTAACTTTTTCAAAGAGCTTATGATATTTTTAATATTGGTTACGGCTTTTAAGTGTACTGATAACTTATTATAAGTTTTAATTGACATTGGGTAGGGACCTGTACTGCGTAATATTAATTTAGATTTAGTTTGCAAAAGATTATTTTTACAGTGAGGTGATCTGCCGGTGTGCGTCTATGATGTAAAGATTAGGGTATTTTCTTACAAACTTAGTAGATATTTCGAGTATATAATATGTGCACTGTAATATTAATACTTAGTTTTTGAAAACAAAAGTTTGCAGATTGCTTTTTGTTTAATATTAATATAGAGTTCGTGTGCATCTACAGTGTTTCCCCACTGTATGACGGCGTAGTTTAGCCAGGCTTGTGCGCAGGCGTGGTATGCACTGCCGTTTTTAAACTTGTAGATTTTTTTCATTCTTCTTACTTACTTACTTTCTTTTTCAGTTCTTACTATCGACCTCATGAAAAAATATAGTTTTGATTTAAATCCCCTTAAAACTAATATATTTAAGTTTCTTATGGAAAATGAGGACAAACGAGGTCACCTGGTGTTAAGTGATCACCGCCGCCCACGTTCTCTTGCAACACCAGAGGAATCATAGCACCGTTGCCGGCCTTTGAGGAAGGTGTACGCGCTTTTTATGAAGGTGTCCATGTCGTTACGTCCCAGAAACACCGCACAAGGAAGCTAATTCCACAGGTTTGTAGTACGTGGATAAAAACCGCACTGTGGAGGACCGCCACGCATCCAGATGGTGGAGATATCTTTATTTGTGGCGTGTCGTGCGAAGGTGGAATTCGGTGGCTGGAATCAGATGAAACAGCATTATATAGGTACAGAAAATTCCGATATTCTGTACCTATACTATGTACTTGCTGACTTGAAGGAGAATGTTCTGTTCATAATAAAATAACTCTTGCGGGTGGCATTTCATAAAATAGGTAATTATTTAAAAATCTACAAATGAAGTATACATTTTCTCTGCTTAAAGACATTCCTATAAGATTTAACATAAAATCACTTACATGAGAATTTTACATAAATATGCAATATAATATTACTTTAGGTTTCTATGACTAAGCATATTGTTTTTTTAAATTAAAATAAAGTCTTCTTTCAGTAAAATGTTCTTCTTCTTCGTCGTTACACTCTTGACAGAGCGGTAGTGGTCATCACGATGTGAAATCTTTTGGGACAAATGTGATTCGCCCCATGTGGCGAATTCTCGTGGAGCGAATCACATCAGCAAAATGTTACTTCTACAATATTTATGGTTGAATCTAGTTATCCAACGCGGATTAGGACCTTACTTTTTTAACTTAACTTTCCTAATCTTATATGTTTCAAAGTCAAATAAACTTTATTCATTTAGGCTAAAACTAAGCTCTTTTGAATCGTCACTACAAATATTTCTTTTAAATGACTTAATTTTCCATATTATGTTCGTTAAAAGATGGGCTCGTGAGGAGAACGTACAAGAAACTCAACGGACACTCTTTTCAATCAAATAGAGTTTTTTACAATGGCAGTAATATACATAACAAATTAGTTAAGGTACCTACTGCATCAAAGTAATAAAGAATTTACTGTATAAATATAAATTATCATATTATATATGCATCAACCTTGAGCTTGATTTCTTTGTTTGTGTAAGGATGCTTCGTGAATATGATAGTCGTGATTACTATCACAATTAGTTATTGCATTCAACAATATTACAGTGACAAACAATTTATTAACTATAACATTTATTAAATATAACCTGCCACTACAAGCATCACCCGTTCACGAGTTGATGCATGGACTAGCCATCGCTCCCTTCAAACATATTTGAGGGAAGGAGACGATCCGGCACACGAGGTCGTTTAGTATTGTATGTATAATATACAAACAATATATAAACAATTTGTTATTTTTAACCGACTTCAAAAAAGGAGGAGGTTCTCAATTCGTCAGTATTTTTTTAATGTGTGTTACCTCACAACTTTCGACTTGGTGAACCGATTTTGATAATACTGTTTTTTTAAAGCTGGTGCTTTGTGTGTAATTTGGTCTAGATCTGACAATAACATCCATGAGAAAACCATAAAAGTCTTAAATTTGCTATACATACGTATATAAACATAGCAAAGTGGATGATAAATTTACGAATAACTCAATATCGCGCCAATAGATTTCGATTATTCTTTTTTTATTGGAAAGGGTATACTTCAAACATAGTTTGGTGAGAGTTTGGTTAGGTTCTGATTACGAAATCCATGACAAAGTAACGGAACTCTTCAATTCTTAGGAGCAAATTAACGATATTCGGCCGAAACTTTTTTATGCTATCCGGATATTTAAGTCATCTACCATAACATAGTTATGATCAAGTAATTGTCGTATTCGAATATGATTCAATGCAGGGACTCCTTACCGACTTACAGTAAGGGTGCAATGTGTGGTAGAATTTCTGTCTGTAATCAAATTGCAAATTCACTAAAAATCAAAAAAAAAAAATTAACAAAAAAACAACCGACTTCGAATATATCGTATTTTTTTACAATCTAATTAATTAATCTAACTCTAGTTACGATTATTGTAATTTTTGGAGTAGATGTAGGTATATCTATTGTTTTGGAATAGCGTTTTTGAAGTCGGTTGTGTTTTTATTAAAATATTTTTAAGTGATATACCTCACTTCTGCCACAAATTATATTAAATTTGTGACCAAAATTTATGAACGATGCGGGACTCAGACACGAAACCTCTCGGGTTCCGTCCGAGTGCTCTTAAAAAATGAGCCAACCGTTCGTGTGACGCATGGATCGTACATTTTGGTATGTCTTGTTCAATTTTCAGGTTATGGCTCAATCTACAGGATCTACTTTACAGTTGATAACCTGCCCAACCCCAATATTTACATATTATTTATTATATATTGGGGTTGAGCAGGTTCGGCAATTTTGGTTAAAAATTTAATATAGTATATATAGTTGCATGTTTAATACATATTATAACATTATTTATATTAAAACAGCAAAAGTCTATGGAAATTTATCGTACAAATAGATGCATTTTAGAATCCGTTACAAATGTTAATACGTGGGTAACAATGAAAATGTTTAGAACTGGCCAGTTAGAAACATTGCTAATGAAACCTTTTTTTCAATTTCAATAATAGAACTCTTTGGTAACCTAATGTAGAATAAATATTGCACTCATTGGTCATTTGTTTTTGTGAATTGGTGGCAAATCTAAAACTTTTGTTACACGTGAAAATTAACCTAATGCGAGAAAATTTTCAGTCAATGATTTATTATTACTTTCGTTGTGGGCTTACTCAACAACAAAGCTGTGGTAAGCTGCGATTAGCATTTCTTAATGAAGCCTTATCTCGTGCCACTATTTACAATTGGTTTAACGAGTTTAAGCGTGGACGTAGCAATCTCAATGATGATCCGCGTGAGGGACGTCCTTTAACAGCGACTGCTGAAGTAAACATCAGTGCTGTGCGACGCATGATAGAGGAAGATAAGAAAGTGACCTATCAGCAGATACGGGCAAGCCTTGGCATTGGTATGAGTCAAGTTCAAAAAATATTACACGAACATTTAGGCGTCAGGAAGCTTTTTACCAGATGGATTCCCCATACTTTAACCGACGACCAGAATCACTTTCGCATGGACTAGTGTTGCCAAATGTTAGATAAGTTCAACGGCGGTGACTCAAATGATGTATTTGACATCGTCACAGGTGATGAAAGCTGAATATATTGCTACGAAGCCGAAACCAAAAGATACTCAGCTCAGTGGGTGCTTCCTTTCGAGGATCGGCCAACTAAGGTAAAGAAAGGAAGAAGTCAAGGAAAAATGATGATTTCCTCATTCTTTGGTCGGAAAAGTCATTTCGCGACAGTTGTGTTAGAAGATGCAAGGACAGTTACTGCAGACTAGTATGTCAATCGCTGTTTGCCTGTTGTCTTGAACCAATTCGACAGCAGCGCCCATGAAGCAGGATCCTCCGTCACCACGACAATGCTTCAGCGCGCTCCGCAAAACGGACTGTTGAATATTTGACTATGGCAGGTGTCGAGACAATGAGTCATCCGCCATACAGTCCTGACCTGGCGCCCTGCGACTTTTAATTATTCCCAAGAACTAAAGGTAAATTTCGAGGTATTCGCTTTACGAGCCCTGAAGATGCGGTGAAGGCGTACGGAAATGCCATAGAAGATACTCCTAAGGAAGAATGGGCCCACAGCTTTTCTCAGTGGTTCCATCGAATGCGACGATGTGTAGAGAGGAACGGAGATTACTTTGAAGAACAATAAAAGTTTCGGCAATTTTCTACATTACGCCGTTTTTCATTTTCTAAACATTTTCAGTGTTACATAGGTAACAACTAGGTACAAGTGTGTACATCCTCAGAGCTTAAACTTAATCTTTGTTATATTCGCACTTAACTAGTAATAAAAATTCTTCATGTCAATAAATTGGCAACTGGGGTCGTTTTTGGTGGGTCATTGTCATCAATAATTATTATTATACTAGCTGACCACACAGACGCTGTTCTCTGAACAGAAAAAAATATACGTATTCGGGTATAATGTAGTCTTAAGCCATCGGAAATGTATAGTAAAAGTGAATGAAATGAAGGAAATATGGATAGATCTCTTGATTGTTGTCTTGCCGCAACAATGCGGGCAACGTCTCACTTTCAATGCCGCCTTGAACCACTTCTTCTGTCGGGACAGGACAGGACCCCCCACATGTACCCGAACAGCTGCGCCGAAAAGCATTATGCAAGCATAAATAAAAAATCGCGTGCATACAAAGTACACATGCCAAAAGTAAAATCAGCATTTTGCGTGAACCTCTAAACTGATTTTATCAACGATATGTCACTCGAAAGGTTGGCTCAGTTGGAAAGAGTGCTCGCACGGAACGCGAGAGGTCGCGGGTTCGAATCCCGCATTGTTTTCAGTTTAATATAATAATAATAATAATATGTGATATATTTCAGGCATCTCAAACCCATAACAGTAAATTGAATAAAATAGAATAAGATGTACTTAACCATTTTATACATGACAGTACTAAATAAAATAACATAAAACTAAAATTTCCCCAAAGGAGGTTTCATACAAAAAGTAATGTACTGATAATACTATTTCCGGTTAATGTCACGACGCACCGAAACCCAGTAATTGAGTAAAGGAATCTCTGGGTGCTCAGAGCATACACTGAGAATTTCGATTTAGGATTCGCGAATGCGAGACCAAAAAGCAGCAACTCGTGATCTTATCACTGCGAAATAATCGGGGACTCTCAAGTCGGCAAATATGCCCGACGCACTGCAATATTTGGGCAGTCTCATCAGAGTGCGGTATGCATTATTATACTGCACTCTGCATATTGCAACAAACAGCCAGGGCCCTACGCTCGCGTTCTATATCTCCGTTATCACACAAATTCTTAGTTAGAATATGCCCCAAGTACCTGAATCGGTCCACTCTGTCTATGGATACACCGTCTAAAAAGACCATCGGAATTCTCTCTAGACCTTTAGCCGCAAACACCATCATTTGTGTTTTTTTACATTATATTTGAGGCCATGCTGCCCTGCATATTTTTCACAGATAGCAGTTGAGAGACCGGGTCGAAAATCAAACTGCGCATCATCAATCTTTAAATTACGGGTAAATTAATATCTCCAGTATTTTTCCTATATATGTACCTAACGAAATTGGCCTATAGTTTTTGAGACTGGAGAGAGTTTTATTCTTAGGGATAGGAACCACCACAGCGCTCATGAGGTTTTCTGGCAAATAAACTGTATTTATGAAAATGTTAAAGTAATCCCAGAAGTGAGGGTTCTCACATTAGAACATACCAAATTGTGTAAACATATTTCACGGCTGCGATTCGATCCCTCGACCTCGCGGTGTTTCGGCTTCGCAATCACAATGATTCAACTGATCCAATGTCTGTGTGATCATTAAGTTGGAATAACCTAAGTATAATTAGTTAGAAGTATAAATCTTTCATCTATAATTTCAACGACTGTCTTACGAATTTTCGATCAGGCCACGTGTCCTGACGCGATTTTAACATTTTATACCCATCCCAAGAAAAGTGCTCAACGCCGATAAAGAAGTTTTCACTTCAAAAAAAATTCGGCGATTCATTTTTAATTTATATTCACGTATATATAAATTTAACTCAATAATAAGTATTGGCTACGTGTATGTACTTAGAATTAGTAAGGTACATAATATTATCTGTAGTTGATTTCTTGTAGGTTATTAGTATGTAAGTAATGTAGTTTTAGCCGATTGTGACTTGATTGTGAATTTATTGTTAAGTTATTATATTTATTTTGTACATTTTGTTACATAAGGCGTAGACTAAGATTAAATAATGCATTGAGGTCAAACCTCTGTGGTTTTTAGAATGTATTTTATATTTTCATATTTTGTAAATTATTATAAAAATAAATAAATAAAAAGTATGTGTGTGTAACCTTTATGTGCGATTGAAGTAAAACTTAACAATAATTTACTTTAGGAATAATTAACGCATACATAAATATATTAAATTATATATACATTAAATAAAGCGATTTTACTAACTAAGCACTCACGTATTACTGAAGAGCTGGGAGCATTGTTAGATTTTTGATTTGTTCCTGTTTCGCCCCGCAAAGTTTCGCCCCACACAAAAAATTCTTGTTTCGCCCCAGATTTTATTCCTGTTTCGTCTCGAAAATAAGTAAAACGAATAATTTATTATTTTATTCTTATTTTGCCCCACTTTTTGTTCTTTATTCGCCCCGGGTAGTAGTTTATGTGTTTTACAACATGTTTTGTACGGACAGCATACAAAATATTTTAAAAATCATATTTTTGACGATATTATATGTAAATATTATTAATGAACTCAACAAGTTAGCATTCAATACCAGAAATTAATTGATGGAAACAGGAGCCTTTTAACTAATTCAAATTTTACTTATTCAAATTGTTATCTAAATTGGTTTAAAAACTCAATATCTTTAAAAAAAAACGTGTACAACGTGTGCTCGCTAAACAAGCAAGTTTATGGCCTAAAATCCTAACTTTTATCTACCGCTTTTTCCTCCTTCATCTTATGCATGGACTTCGGAATCACGATAATTTTCTATGTAGGTACTTGGTCCGTTTATGATATTTTTGTTCCAAGTTTTATCATTATACTTTTGAGACAACCTAAGACAGCTGTGCCGCAATCTTCAAGAAAATAATATGTAATAGGTTTATGAACACCTTTTGATATTATTATTCATCAGAAAATAAACACTCACACTTTTTACAGGTCAAGTCATTATCAGGTTCTTGATTTTCTCTTTTATTTTTATTTATTGATGAAAGAGTAAAATTTTCCTGGGTTTCCGCCATTTTATTTGACTGATTATTATTTTCATTATATATTCTATTTATAATTCATTAATATCATTCGCACATTTTAAAATTTTCAGTCATTAAATAAAATAATTGAAATTAATAAATCGAAGGTTATATTATTATTAGCAATATCAATATGACATTGTTAACGAATATTGACAAATATAGTTGTATGGGCTCGAACCCTTTGCCTATCCTAATAGGAAACGAAAAACGAATGTCAGAAAATTTATGAAAACTTATATATCCTTTATTGCAATAGTAGTAATAATAAATGATAAAAGCACTTGGATATTTAAAAAAAATATTACTGAGCAGTTTGAAATATTTTTTAAAATCATTAAATTATAACGGCTTAAAAAATTATTTCAACTGACTTTTGTACTGAGCGTTACTTCCGTCAGAAAAAATATCTGAGTTAACCCCAAGTCGCGCCTAAAGAAGTCTTACTTCAAAAATTCTATAGAGTTGTAACAGGAGTCTCGGTTAATACATCTAATATATAAAATTCTCATGTCGCGGTGTTTGTAGTTAAACTCCTTCGAAACGGCTTGACCGATTCTAAAGAAATTTTGAGTGCATATTGCGTAGGTCTGAGAATCGGACAACATTTATTTTTCATCCTCCTTAAATGTTAAGGGTGGTCCACGCCAATGTTTTTTTGTAATTTTTTTGACTTTTTTTTTAATTTGTTTGATTATGAGTTAGCATTAAAAATACATACATCTTCAAATTTTCACCCACCTACGATCAACAGTTACTTTTGTATCGCGATTTTAATATCGGCAATACAACGTCTGCTGGGTCAGCTAGTATACAATATATTCTGATTATTAGATGTAATGTCTAATAATAAGTGGTGATACATTATCTAAGAGAGAGTGAGAACGTCCATCATTGAGATGTGCCACTTTAAATAATGAAAGTTAGAAGTTTGCATTCAGTTCATTTACTAACCTACTCATGTATTACACATTATATGTATATACTATCTATTTGATTTAATTCAATGATTTCTACCAGATAACTCTACCTGATACGAAATGGATATGCATGTCCACAAAACTGCTGTGAACTCAACAGAATACAATGCCAGTGGGTGGCTCCTTTGCACAGGATGCTGGCTAGAATATAGGTAGCACAACGGCGCCTATTTCCGCCGTGAAGCAGTAATGCGCAAGCATTATTGTGTTATGTTGAAGGGCGTCATAGCTAGTGAAATAACTGGGCAAATGAGAACTAACAACTTATGTCTCAAGGTGACGAGCGCAATTGTAGTGCCGCTCAGAGCTTTTGGGTTTTTCAAGAATCCTGAGTGGCACTGTATTGTAAAGGGCAGGGCGTATCACTTCCGTCCTGCTCGTCTCGTCCCTTACAAAAAAATATTTTTGAACCCTCGGATTTATAATAAACTACTCCATTTCAAGGATAAGAAGCTTCTATCAAAATATTTAATGTGTCCTATTATATGGAAACCGAAAATCTTCATAATCTCAATGATAGCAAATACACATACTATACACATTACTATAATAATAGATACAACTATTACGTGTGTAGTTATTACTTTTAGTTTATTTCGTTAGATTAAGGATTGGTCTCCGCTGCGCTCCAACTAGATACCGCAGGCGTAGTCGCAAAGTGCGGCAACTAATACTACGCCCAAGTGGGCGTACTGGAGCCAGTCTTGGACAATTGGTGACGTCTACGTGCGTCATGTTCTGTTAGACTTTGCTTATAATTAAAACTAAAATGCTGGTTTGCGTAGTAAAACTTTGTAGAAATAATACTACAGGAAATAAAGACACTGTGGTCATATAACATCAGTAAGTATTTTGTATTTTATTAATTTCAATGCTAAATAACACGAATCGTTATTGTTACCAAATTTGAAAGATGCTATTGAGTGTCACGATGCCACGCACGCGTATCTTATCTAGGTAAACACAGTTGAAATATTTCTTAATATAATATTTTACTTGCAGCTCCCCACAGTTGTAAACCATATGTCCACATTGGCTTTAAGATTGTTTTATATAATATCAGTAATTTATTATCTATTGCAAGATTAGAATTTCTTTCCATAAGCCAGTAGTAACTACGATATTTTATATTCAACTCATCCCTCTATGCTATGATGTGCTACTTCCATGAGGCGTCTGTTTAAGGCGACACTAAATGCCAGCGACCTTGAGCGATATGAGTTCACGGCCGCCGGCCCGCCGTCTATGAAACAAAACAGTTTATATGCTTACAATTCTCGTTATTTAGTACTAATCTGAATAAATGAACCTTCACAAAAAAGTACAAGCTATAAGAATAACTTTTCTGAGAGAAGTACCAAAAAATGCGTCACGCTATGCCAAAAAACTTGTTTAACTTCAAAAAAAAGTGGTAGTTCAAAAAGGCTCGGCAGTGTTAACTATAACCAACAGCAAGCATTAGCAACCTACAAATAACACTTAAGGATATGTGTAACAGGATAAAATAGTGTTCATACCTCGAAATGCTATACTTTCACCACAAAACTTGTCAAAAAACACCATGTTTGCGTGTTTTCTGCTTACTCTTCGCCTTGGAGTCTGAGATACTTTACTGTTTCACTGTGTTTGTGGCAGTTCTTTTTATCCCAGTTTCACTGGTGGGCAGGTTTCTCTCCTTAGTGTGAAATACTTGTAGACTTGGATGCAATAGCCTTAAATCTACAAGATATAAAAATAAATACTTTTTTTACTTAACACAGATTATTAGATTTTTCATGATTATAATCAGCATCACAACACAACTTCTTTAGATCCATCTATAATAGTGATAAAATAAATCGTAGTTTATTTATTAATAATAATATCCTAGTGACAATTGTTCTGCACACCGTAACAAAGCGATTATGAATCGTCATTGCTGTCAGATTTTTTTAATTAATAAGGCACGAGACGAGCAGGACGTTCAGCTGATGGTGATTGATACACCCTGCTTATTATAATGCAGTGCCGCTCAGATACCTTAAAAAAAAACAAAAAATTCTGAGCAGCACTAAAATTGCGCTCGTCACCATAATAGAGACATAAGATGTTAAGTCTCATTTGCCCAGTAATTTAATTTCACTAGCTATGGCGCCCTTCAGATCGAAACACAATAATATTTACACATTACTGCTTCGCGGCACAAATAGGCACCGTTGTGGTACCCATAATCTAGCCGGCATCCTGTGCGAAGGAGCCTGCCACTGGTAAATATATAATAATATAATGTAACCAGCTAGTCTATGAACTAGCTTGATCCCATGAAGTTGCATAGACACTTCTTTTCATTATGTGTTTCTACCACAGCTTGGCAAAGATCCAAATCACGTCATTTCTATCGCGGAAAGCAGCAGTACTCACCACAAACAAATACTAATTTCATTCGGAGAATCATGAGCCAGCATTGGTAGGTTAGGAAAACGATTCTTCACATTTTTTATGAAAACTCTAGACTTTTTATTTATATTTAACACAGTATATTATATGTGTAATTCAAAAATGAAAACAACTGCATTAGGCCCATGTGTAATCTTAAAATAAGGGATAACAGTCTTTAATCAACTTTTTTTTATGGAATAGGAGGACAAACGAGCGTACGGGTCACCTGGTGTTAAGTGATAACCGCCACCCACATTCTCTTGCAACACCAGAGGAATCACAAGAGCGTTGTCGGAAGGTGTACGCGCTTTTTTTGTAGGTACCCATGTCGTATCGTCCCGGAAACACCGCACAAGGAAGCTCATTCCACAGATTAGTAGTACGAGGAAGAAAGCTCCTTGAAAACCGCACTGTGGAGGACTGCCACACGTCCAGATGGTGGGGATGATATCCTAATTTGTGAAGGTGGAATTTGGCGGCAGGAATCAGGTTAAACAGGTCTTCGGAACACTCCCCGTGATAAATGCGGTAGAAGACACACAATGAAGCGACGTCTCTACGCAACGCCAAGTGATCCAGCCGTTCACAGAGCACCCGACAATTCGAGCTACTCTGCGCTGCACGCGGTCAAATGGATCGATCAGATACTGGGGTGCGCCAGACCAGAGATGATAGCAATACTCCATGTGTGGCCTGCTTGAAGCGTGCATGTGCTAGAATGTGGGCCGGCTTGAAGTAGTGCCGTGCTCTATTAATGACCCCCAGCTTCTTCGAAGCCAATTTGACTTTGCCCTCCAGATGGCCACGGAATTGGCAATCGCTCGAGATTTCGAGACTTAACTTAAAATTCTTACTTTGACATCATTATATATTTATGAAATAGCATTATTTATACAGAATAACCATGATACATTTGAGAAGCAAGAATGGATTACGTTTACATGGTAACAACACAGATTCTATGTACAATAGTGTTCTTGAAATAGTACCGAAAATATTTGACAAGCAACCAATATCACAGAACTTAAGTTGACGTCTTTTAAAAAGAAACTATTTATTTATGGAAAGTCTTGAAACATCGGGTTGACAAAAATAATAACAATAAATTGTAACTTTTACGCAAAAATGTAAAAACAATGTTCCAATTATACGCGTTACTTTTAAAAGTATTTTATTCAAATAATCTTAGGTTATCACCTATGCGGTGTCAGATAACGTGATTAATTTCATAAACGTTACAAATATTCTTACGTCTTGATATGCATTTTACCTTTTTTGTTATAAAACTTTAATATTTATCAAATTCTACCCTACCGACTAAAAACCTTCACTATGCTGTCAGCTCTGAAGGCTTTTACAGCGAGATAGGACGTGGGCCGTGGACCCCGCAAATACTACGGGATGGACAGAAGATAAAACTGAAATGAAAAATGAAATAGTAAGAAGGACAAACTCGCTGGCGACTGCGGTGGTATATAGTGAAATATATGTAAGTGTGCATGCATGAACGTGTTTGTGTTTGTGAAGTGTGTTTGTGATTGTGTATGTGGTGTATGTCAGACCGTCAGCCTGTCCATGTGCGTGAAATACCCATCTTAATAAAAATACACAATCCGATAAGTCTTACATTTTCTCACGAGAGTGTTTTTTTTACATTTATAAACAAACTGTTTACGAACGTATCGATATTACTAGCCTTATTTGTTCACATTCATCAAAAATATTGAGGTATTCTTAATCATAATGATAATATGTTACAGCCCTTACTAAACACGCTACTTCATATAAGACTTGTGTAGCTTTACATCCCAAATGCAATCAAATTTGTTTGTTGTTGTTTCGACAAAGTTAAATGCATACATTGCTTGCTATGTTAACACAATTCGTTCGTGTACACTGCGACCGAGCAACGTACGTGTAATCAAAGTTTCATGTTAAGCCACTTCATACAAAAGGCATTTAATGATGGCGTTTTTTTCAACTTGTAGTAGTTATTCCCATGTACTGTTTAAAAATTCTGAAATTGGTTAATTTTAATGTATAAAAACGAAGTTTAATTTATTTTATGTTCTTTTTAAAGTGGAGAAAATCGTCTTACTCATTATAACATCACACGATATTATGTCATACCAGAACACCACTTTGGATTTAGGGACTGCCATATGATAAAATGATGATGGGATAGTGATCGGATCTAATTGTATAATTTACATAGTCTGTTATATTGTAAGGAGTCTAGAAGATCTAATAAATAAGTGCTATTAATCACAAGAACAGATATTTAAAATGTTATAAATGATTTTGTAAATGAAAATATCTTTCGCACAAAAACTTCGACACGTATTTTCCGTTTACAAGAGGCATTCTCAGTAGATGTTGGTTCACCAAACACTGGAACCAGAGAGCAGCTATCGATTTCACAAATAAAATGCCTAATTCTATTAATTTTCTTAAAGGCCGGCAACGCTCCTGTGATTCCTCTGGTGTTGCAAGAGATTGTGGGCGGCGGTGATCACTTAACACCAGGTGACCCGTACGCTCGTTTGTCCTCCTATTTCATAAAAAAAAAAAGATAGTTCTTTTGTTTAATATATTAACATAATATAATTTATAAAATTGCATTAAAACACGCCGTCCTTATGTGAGCGTCATAACGTGTAAAGCTTAGAGAGTTAAATTGTTAGGTTAAGTTTAATTGAATTTAGCTAAACCGTCAAGTTATCTCGTAGTTAGTGGATAGTTTGAACAACTGGTATCTATCGCGGTTAGCTTATCCCTATTGAGCTTTGATCCTGATTATTTTAGTTTGGATTTGCTATTATACTGGATATATTGTAACTATTTAATAGAAAAAAGGAGAAAAGACCTTCTAGGAGAAGGCTGGATAGAAGACATTAAAATAACAGTAGGAAACTTATGGAAAAAGATAGCAATGGACGCAGAGTGTTATATTTTTTCATATGTAATTATGTAAAATGTAGATAATAATAATATATACTTACTCTGTAAATAGTTGTAACAATATTAATAAGTAATATTTATTATAATGGATGTAATCAAAGATGATAGCTGTAATCTTAATATATATATATATATATATTTCTTTTGTGCGTCTGTTGTATCTGAACTCTTCTAAACGGCTGGACTGATTTTAATGAAACTTTCTGTGTGTCTTCAGGTGGATTCGTTCTAGAACCATTCTTGATTTAGATTCACAATTGAACTACCTTCTAAACGGTTGGACCGATTTTGATGATTTTTTGTGTGTTCCAGTGAATTTGAGATTGGTTTAGACTCTCAATTCCGTCCATATAATATAATTCTCCTGTGCATGTGTATGTTAGTGAACTCCTCCTAACGGCTGGAACGTCTGTCGGGTCCACTAGTATAACTGTAAAAATGTAATTTAATAGTATATTGGAAACAAATAGGGTTTATTATTATTATAGTCACACTAGCTGACCCAGCAAACTGTATAATTGTATTGCCGTATAAAGTAATAAAAAAAAAAAATAATTAAAATTTTGGGGTTTAAAAAATAGATGACGATCGATTCTCAGACTTACCAACTATATCGTACATAAAATGTATCGTACTACAATAATCATTCAATTCGATTGCCACAAATATGACGGAATATAGAAATATTAAAATACAAAAATAGGTGTTGATCGTAGACGCGTGAAAATTTGAATTTGTATGTATTTTTTATGCTGAATCATAATAAAATAAAAATATAAAGAAAATATTTTGCAGTAGTTGTGGGTGACCCTAAATTTAGGGGATTGTAAAATAGATGTTGGCCGATTCTGAGAACTACCCGATAAAGACACAAATTTTCAAACAAATTGGTTTTGGAGTAGTTTGGTTACAAACACCGGGACACGAGAATTTTATATATAAGCAGCATATTTGATTTATAGATTAATACCTAAATTATTTAAAAATATCTTAAAGTTAAGGTATTATGTGTACTGTAAAGGTATTAGTTAAATTTTTAATTTATTATAAAGCTTCTCGTTCATGAAGGTATCTAGAAGAATATATTGATAAAAAAAAAGACCAATTTTTTTATACTTCTTAACATATTACTCCACCGTCCAAATATATCTGTTTGTCTGTTTATACCTTTATAAGGAAATTATAATTTCTGACTCTCTAAAGTGTGTAAGTATCAAATATTGGCTGATAACTGTTTATTATAAGATAGAATAAATTGAACGCATTATGAAATTACGTTATTATTAATAAAAACATTTACTTCTTCAAAATAACACAGTCTCTTGATTATCTCTGACAACATTGCATGATAAAGAACATTAAAATAAACCAAAAACAGAAATGGACCAAGTGTAGGTCCCTGCAATACACCTTTTCTAGCAAGTAACATGAAAATGGAGGTTAACAAATAGTTTAACAGCTTTGAAGCACTAGACTAAACTGATTAGCCTTATTTGATTTTTGTAAAGTTGGTCGTATATAAAAGTGCTCCGTATCTCCGTACCTACTATATGCCCGTGCACTGGCGTAAAGGTTAGTGATATCAATTACCAAGTCGAATGACCTGCAAAGGTTTCGACATGATTATCTTTAGTAAATATAAATACTGACTCAACTTGGCCAATACACATAGACGCAACGTAATGAAGAAGACCTGCATCCACTTCCTATACACGCTATAAGCGGTTGTACCGATACACTCCATTGCAAATCGGTACTAGTATTTAGGCGTGTCATGTACATGAAATCAGTTTCTCGCTTTTGATGTTCTCAAGCGATAACACGAATTTACTTAATTAATAAAATTCATTATATATTTTTTAAGTGGGCACCGAAAAAGGCACCACCATGATAACTATTCCATTGTACCCACCGATTTGGCATCTTGTACAAAGAAGCGTCCTAGTGATAAATACCGTTTATGTCATATTTCATGTCCTTTGCTAACATTTCTGTTTTATTGATATACATAATATCAATGATAACATATTACTCTAACTATTACAACGGCTGAAGAACGGAAAAAGCAAAATATTGCCATTTTATTATATGAAGTTTGCGTGATTTCGTGTTTTCTATATACTGGCTGTATAAACATACTGTTTACTTTGTTTTGGTAGTAAGGAGCAAACTAATAGAGCGAACTTAGACTTTATCCGAACTAATCTAGAGAGTTAGGTCGAAGTCCGTATTTATAAATATCGTTTGGAATGCAGTGAAAAACTCAGACTATAAGCCGAACAAGAAGGAGATAATAATTTCTGGTGTCAGCACGTTCGACGTTTTAAGATTCCTGTTTAATACACCTTCTGCTGTCACCTACAGCTGTCATGCATCTAAAAAAATGTATTCCGTTTCTGATACCAAATAAGTTAGCAAGTCCGCATTTCGCATAAATCATTCATCGATTTCCACTTATATCAATAAAACTATTAATCAGGTAAGTTTTGGATACTTTTATAATTTAGTATACTTTCACACACAACTCAGACTAGGCCATAAGTAACGCAAATTTTGTGACTCAAACGCTTGAAATATATAAAAATTATTCTAAGCAGGTACAATTCACAGTACAAATACGGATCAACCGAGAAACGCTTGTTGAAATGCATGGCCAGAGTTTGTGGCTTTCCTAATGATGTCATTAAATAAAGATCAGATGGTGAATGGGAGGGTTAATTCATGCTCTGGGTAATGAGTCATGATAGCCCAGTTACAAAGCAACTGTCGAGTAGAATTTAAATTCCATGTATAAACAGTTTTAGTTTTATTGGAACATCTGTAGCGCGCTTTAGCACTAAGATTGCAGTCATATAAAACTGAATCTTCTTCTAATTCTTCTTCGCGTGCTTCTCCGACTTGCGAAAGGGCAAATAGACAGTGCCTACCCCGTTATGAATCTAAATTTATATAGCAATAATGTTAAAGGTAACTTACTACCTAAGATAGGCAGTATACAGATTTCATAAACGAAGCAAGCAGCGTTTCATACAACTTATGTCGTACTATCGGACTAAAACGCAACTACAACTAGTTAACGGCCGTTTTCAATAACCTATCTATACTTAGTTTAATTTACTAGAGGGAGACAAATCTATCATTTTACCCATCTAACCTATATTGGACATAACTATGGATAGATAAGATCTTGTCATTAAACGGTGATAGCAATTTATCCGTAACTAGAGGTACGTTATTGAAAATGGCCGTAGATCCACAGTGCCTTCTAGAAAATCAATGTAAGCCCCTGGTTGGCAGTCAGCTTTGTAAATTCAACTTTGTTCTCCGCGAGGCAATATAGTTCTGCCGCACTGGTGATTCCCGTCCACTATCGGAGGTTGCACGCAGGCAAAACTTTTTTTGCGACGTACGCGCCTCTTGCAGCAACTTTTCCCATCATCATGAGTAGTAGGAGTTCATGCCTCTCATGCCTTAGCACGTGCCCAAAATATGCGACTTTCCTCATCTTGATGGTTTGCATGAGCTCGTGTTTTTGTATTGACACGCCGCAAAACTTCCACATTCGTGAGCTCGTGAGTCTAACTAATGGCCATTCGAAAGCTTCTATACGTTCCCTGAGGACTTCTTTAATAGTCTACGCCACACATCCGTACAGAAGTATGGGCATACCTATTTACTACACTTTTAATTTGGATATTAGTTATTATTATATAAGATAATATTGTACAATGTATTGGCGCCAAAATGAGAAAACTCCATGAACAATCATAAAAAAATGACAGATTCCAAATTCAAATCTAATGTTTTGTTTAATTTCATATAGTATTTATGGCCAGTCTAAGTATATAGTGCTTATTTGTTATAAATAAATACTACACGTACTCTCATATTTAGTTTGACAGCCTGTTTTTTTTTTGTTGGTACCAATCTTGCTGCGCATTGAATATAAGAAACACATTTGGTTGTACGTGGAAGAAAGTTCCTTTGTAAATCGCACTGTGGAGGAATGACAAACAAACTGTACGAAAGTTTCACAGATGGTGTTCTTATATATAGCATGTGTTTCACAATTTATTTATTTATTTTATTTCTCATAAACTCATTCGAGTCTTACCGTGTACAAAGGGGCATCGCAATACATAATATTATTTACATTTGAAGTGTAATACTTAATTAATTATGAAAGAAAAAGTAAACAACTTAAAACTACATACAAATATTAATTATGTAGAGAAAAAAAACAAACCAACACAAAAGCATAAACATTTTGGTGCTAAGACATTACAATATAATATATAATTACAACATAACAAACTAAACTATTTGCAAATACCCTCAATATTAACACTAAAAGTATTGTTGCTTTTTAAACAATATAACAAGTTAACTTTTTTTGCTGTGGCAACCCTAAGGCGTAGTTATAAATTTAACTTCTCCCAATTAATTTTAATAAAAAAAATTGTTAAATCATTAAATTTAGTGTTAATATCTAATTAATTAAGTAAAATACATTAATAGAATCTTATGTTATAAAATAATCAACAGTGTTATTGTGTAATAAGTTTATTTTTATATAACTTTAGTTTTGTGCATCTCCCGTGATACGTCAGCAAAATGATGACCCGAGGAAACAAAGCCCGCCAAACCCAGGAACAGCTCCAGCAAACACCTGTGGAGCTAAATAAGTACAAGGGTCAGTACGAACAGCTACTAAAAGAAAGGGATGACAACGAAATTGAGGTTATAGACATTATAAATAAAAATAAAAATTTAAAAACTGATCTATGTCAATTGCACATGGAAAACTCAAAGTTAATAGAGGAAAATAAAAACTTGCTAGCAATGGTCAATGAGTTTGAGCAGTATAGAAGTGAATATGAGGAAACCTTAGATCTGGTAGTGAAACTAAAATCCCAGCTATATGAGGCTGAAGATGTTATAAGATCCTTTAAAACAGCAGATCAAAGTTTCAAGACCTCTCAAACCCAGTGCCTATTCAATGAGTTGGTTGGATGTGCCCCAGAAGTTGGTATGGACTCTGCGGCCTTCCACCCAGCTCTTTTAAGCAAAAACAAATCAAAGAAATATGCAAGATTATGTAAATTTATTAAAAAAAATAATAACATTGTTAATAAAAAATACATCACATGTGCTAAATTTTCCAAACTATACAGGGAAAGAAATCAACTAAAAATACAAGCTAAAGAACTCTGTATAGATTTGGAAAGTATCAAAAAGACTATAGGGAAAGTGTGAGCTCTATTCAGGCTGAGTTACTAGCCTTACATCAAAATCTGGATCATGTCTCAAAACAATATGAGATTTCACAGAAAGACATAGCCGATCACATCACGGCTATGGATGGATTAATTGAATTAAGTAACTATAATGCAGAGTGTTTTGACTCAATTTCTAAAATGTATAGTAATTGTAATTGTCACTTTTCCACAGGCCCGTCAGGCAAAGAAAGTAACAGTAAAGCAATTGCTCAATCTGTCAGGGCTCCTAATACTCCTGTTATTAAAAATCAACTCTCACAAACAATTTCTTCACATAAGAAACATATTAAGATTTATAGCGATGACCTAGGAAGAAATATGGGGTTGATTTTGCATAAAATTAGTAACGGGCAGCTAGTATCAAATATTTGTATGCCAGGGGCAAGTTACTATCAAATTATAAAAAGAATTCTTAGTGATACTCACTGCTCTAATACCTCTATTATTGTTATGATTGGGAGAAGAGGGCATTTAAATAAAAATGTTCTACAAAAATTATACAATGAGTTAAATAGTTTAAAAATAGAAAATCTTATAATATTCACACTGCCATTCATACAGGATTTGCCACAGGAAAACAAAGCAAGAGACAATTTAAATAATATGTTAACCCTATTGTCTCATTCAAATTATGTGACATATAATGGTAATTTATTATGTAGTAACATACACATAATTGATATTAATAATATAATTAATCATAAATGTAAAATGTTGACATTTGATAGGTTACACCTATCTAATTTTTATAAAAGACAGATAGCTAAATCGCTATCCTTTTATTTATTTTATAACTCAGCCAATTATTTGGCAACCCGGTCCCCTGCTTCTATTGAGCAGGTTAGTAAGTCGATTAGCACTGCTTCTATTGAGCAGTGTAATAGCTTGTTGGACTCTGCTCCTATTGAGCAAAGTAATTATTTGATTAACACTGCTTCTATTGAGCAGTCTTATAGTTTAGTTTCTGGTTTGGAATATGTTCAAAATAATTTAAATTAGTCAATAAGACAATAGGGGACTCCTCTAGCAATATAAATACACAATGTACAAGTAATAGTAAACATAATAATTGTAAAGTTATAAACCTGATGCACCAAAATATGCAAGGATTGTTAGGTAAAGAACAGGAACTGGAGTTACTAATGAACCATGAAAATATTGATATCTTATGTCTTACTGAACACTGGCTTAGAAAATATGAGCTCATTTTTAACTCCAGTGGTCATCGGGTGGCAAGTGTGTTTAGCAGAGATAAGGCAACACGTGGCGGCTCTCTTATACTTATAAGTAAATCATTTAAATTCAAAGACCGTAAAGATATTGTGGGCCTCTCTGTTGAACGTACCATTGAAATAGCCTGTGCAGAGCTTATACTTATACGTCACTCGAACGGTTAGCTCAGTTGGGAGAGCACTCGCACAGAACGCGAGCGGTCGAGGATTCGAGTCCCGCATCGTTCAACAAATTTTGTTTTCAAATTTTATTTGGGTATTTATTTATTTACAGGATAGCCAGTAGTTAAAATATATCAAATATTAACAAATAATGATTTGAATGTACATCAAATTAAGGTGTCACAACATGCACAGTCTTTGCTTCCGTGACACCAAGAAAACAATAATATAAATACTACAAATATTATGAAATCAAGATACAAAATACTAGATACAATCCCAGAATTGAGGGCTATCAATTTAAAAACATAACAAATTGTTAAGATTTTTTTTTTATGGAATAGGAGGACAAACGAGCGTACGGGCCACCTGTTGTTAAGTGATCACCGCCGCCCACAATCTCTTGCAACACCAGAGGAATCACAGGAGCGTTGCCGGCCTTTAAGGAAGGTGTACGCGCTTTTTTTGAAGGTACCAATGTCGTATCGTCCCTGAAACACCGCACAAGGAAGCTCATTCCACAGCTTTGTAGTACGTGGAAGAAAGCTCCTAGAAAACCGCACTGTGGAGGACCGCCACACATCCAGAAATGTTATTAATATGACAATAAACCGATGTTATGTAATTAAAATGGTACCCATTAAGTTTATTATTATTGTTATAATTATGCTCAGCTTAATTTAAACTGTCAAATGACTTTAATAAACAGTATGTGAGTACTTATGTATGCACGCTAGAAGTTATACTTCTTTGGCCTAACAAAGCTACGTTCTTAGAAAAAACAATATTGTAAAAATCTTGCAACGATGGCTTTGACAATTAAATATTAAATAACGAATACGGCTGTACGGGCTTGAACCCTTTTCCTACCCTAATAATGGACGAAGAAACCAAAAAAAAAATAACGAATGTCGCAACCTTCAGAAAATTTTAGGAACCAACTTCATTCACCCTGTTACTTTTGTGTTACTGTAATTTCACTCTCATCATTTTTTCATAACGCGCCTAAAGAAGTATAACTTCAAAAAATAAACAAAAGATTATCTTTAGCCTTTTCTATGCTAAGTTTTATGTAAGTAAAGTCTGAGTACACTTTATAGATCTCAGCCTTAATTTCTACCGATATCATCACCCTCATTCACGCGAATAGACAATCATACAAAAAGCAAAACTTTAAACAGAACCCAAATATATAAATATAGCTCTACAAATTTCTGACACATTTAATGTACCAATAAAAACAATTCAAAACATTTACGAGTTTTGCGTATATCTGTGAAAATCAAAGAGAAAGTCAGTTGGAATGTAAGGTTGTAGAAATTACTTATGGTACTAATTAATTACTTACTTATGTAAAGTGAACTTAATTATTTAATTGCAATGGCTAATTTCTTGCAAAATCCATGGTTATTAAAGTACCTAATAATCCATGGTTATACCATAAAGTATTTAAAGAAAGACGAAAGCAATACAATTTGTACTCGTAGTATGGCAGACTCTAAATTACTCTTACCAAGATTTTCAAATATTTATGGTAAGAACAGGCTCAAGTACTTAGTTCCTAATTTTTAGACTTACTAACTCGACCCAACCGAGTAGTAGGCATAACAAGATTATGTTTGTTCCTCGTGTTAACATTATGAATGTCACAGTTTCTAGAAAATTCCTCAATGTGCTTATGAACATACAATACATTATCAAAAATGTATTGAGAAGCAACAGTCAAAATGTTTATTTCTTTATATTTTTCACTTAATGATTCTTTAGGACCTAGGTTATAAATCGCGCGAATAGCCCTCTTCTGCAGCACAAAGATAGTATTAATATCGGCCGCACTGCCCCATAACAATATACCATAGGACATAATACTATGAAAATAACTAAAGTATACTAATCTCGCCGTATCTATGTCAGTTAACCGTCTGATTTTCTTAACCGCATATGCTGCAGAAGTAAGCCTATTCGCCAATCCTTCAATATGGGGGCCCCACTGCAATTTGGAATCAAGAGTAATGCCAAGAAATATAGCAGATTCCACTGGTTTTACCACCTCTCCATTTAATAAAATATTCGCATCTACATTTTTGACATTTGGCGCGGTGAATTTAATATATTTGGTTTTATGATTATTTAACAATAAGTTATTGGCGCTAAACCAGTACACGATGTCAGATAGAGCATTGTTTACTTCGTCATATAAAACTTGGCTTCGTTTCACTTTGAATATAAGTGAAGTGTCATCCGCAAACAATACCACCTTGTGTTTTTTTTCTACAAGGTTAGGTAGATCATTTATATAATTTAGGAAGAGGAAGGGTCCAAGAATAGACCCTTGTGGTACCCCCATACCGAGAGGAGTCCCAGGAGATCTCCTGCCATTCACCTCGACCCTCTGAATCCTATTATTTAAATATGAGATCAGAAGATCGAGTGCAGATCCTCTTATACCATAGTGGCATAGCTTCCTGACCAGCGTTGAATGTTGAACACAATAGACACACTTAGATAAATCACAGAAAATACCAAGTGCATTCTGTGATTCCTCCCAGGCCTCAAAAATATTCCTGATGAGTTCAACACCTGCATCCGTAGTCGAGCGTCCCCTAGTAAAGCCAAATTGTTTTATATGAAGTAACGTATAAGTGTTAAAGTGAGTAAGCATTTGGCTTAAAATAATTTTTTCAAAAATTTTACTAAGGGTCGGCAACACCGAAACAGGGCGATAGTTATTCGGGTCAGAAGTGAGTCCCGATTTAAATATTGGTGTAATTTTACTATACTTCAGAAGGTCAGGAAACACGCCATGTTCAGTACAGCTATTAAAAACTAGTGCTAGATATGGTGCTATGACGTCAATAACAGAACTTATTATTTTTACAGATATGCCCCATATATCAGCAGTTTTTTTCATTTCTAAGGATCTGAAAGTTTTAATTATTTCTGCTGGGCTAACAACACTCAATTTGAAATTTTGTTTAGATTCCTTAACATTTTCCAAAAGAAGTGACTCTGCAACACTGGTGGAGGAGACAAGGGTGCTTGAGATGAAAACTGGAATGTCAGAAAAAAATTTCTCAAAAGCAGAAGCTACTTCCTGCTCAGAGTGGATTTTTGTATTGTTTATTATTAGATTATATTCAAACTTGCAGTCTTTCGCTCTTCCAGATTCCCAGTTAATAACTTTCCAAGTCATTTTTATTTTATTTGAAGCATTTTTAATTATTTCTCTAATATGCATTGACTTAGCAATAGTACATACTTTCTTAAATAATTTTGAATAATTTTTCACATATACAAGGAAAGATGCATCATGATTACATGATGATCTCTCACTATATAGTTCATATAACCGTTGTCTGCTCCGTTGTCTGTTATGAATACCAGCTGTTGCCCAGTTGTTAAATGACAAGAGACCACCCGAGTTGACTGTCTTTGAAGTAAATATAGAAGCAAACTCTGTTTTAATTATTTTAAATAACTTACCATACATCTCATTTGGAGTACTGTTATAATTCAAATACAAGTTTGAGAGTTTTTCTGAAACATTGCCTCTATATTTCTCCATTCGCGCATTGTTTACCGGAACAAACATAAACTTTTTAGTTGAAGTACATTTGTTTCCTTCAATATTAAAAGAGGCTAATTGACCAAAGTGGTCTGAGCTCAGTTTACTAATTATTGATTGAGAAATAGGTTTATAATTAGTAAAAATATTATCAATACAGCTTTTAGAGGTGCTGGTTACTCTAGTAGGTTCTAAGAAAATATTTGATAAATTATATGATTTAAACAAAGATTTGAATCTAATACTTGTGGTGGATTTTTGATTATAAAATCATGTATGCTTTGTTCAACTCTCAGGTTGTGGCTCCATCTACAGGATCTACAATACAGTTGATGACCTGCTAGGTCGAAGGTTCGAGTCCCGCATCGTTCATAATTTTGTTTTCAAATTTTATTTGTGTATAACATTTCTTTTACGTCTTTATAAGAATTTCCATGGTTATACCAATGTTAGTTGAGCTCCGTCACCGACACATCGACACCGACATGTACAACTGTGAATAGTATCTGATTTCTAGATCTTCTTTTTGGCACTTATTTATTCTTATTCTTTAAATATAGAACAAGATAAAGTAATTTATGCAGCAATGCATTTTATCATCCTCGTTTCAGAGCTATTTAACAAAAATACAAAACAAATACTGGTCTTTTAAGTATTTATTTTATTAAAGGTAATTTAAGAGTCGCCGGCATATCGTGATGTGCCCAGGCCGATCTTTACGGCCTAGATGATTTGCCTGCGACATAAGCAAACAGCATTATAAAACAACAATTTTTTTTAACACCTCTGCTCACACGTCCTGTGCGCCCGCAGTCGCCACCTGCTCAGCTGTTTTGACGCCAAACCCGGCGCCGCCCACTTGAGACGCTATATCCACTTGTGTTTACAATAGTCGAGGTATCATTATGCGGTTTATGTTACGGGTTGCTAGATATTGTTTATCTAGTAGTAGCTTGGTTATTGTAAACTAAAAACATGATTTGTGATACATTCGTGCTATGATATCGCCGCTCTTTTATTTATTTATTTAATTAAATTGCGTTACATGCGACTTAGTTACTAAACAAAATTGTAGTACTAAATAATTATCACATGCACCTCGTAATAAGGCATAGCAATGAACGACAGAGGGGCAGACATTCAAATATATTTTTCCTCTAGGTATTCATTAATGGAATAGTAACATTTTTCCAAAAGTAACTTTTTCAAAGAGGTTATGAATTTTTTAATATTGGTTTCGGCTTTTAAGTGTTCTGGTAACTTATTATAAATTTTAACTGACATTGGGTAGGGACCGGAACTGTGTAATGTTAATTTAGAGTTAGTTTGCATAAGATTATTTTTATAGCGAGGTGTGTTGTGCCGGGGCACGTCTATGATTTTAGTGTATAGATTTGGGTGTTTTCTTACAAACTTACATATTTCAAATATATATGTACACGGTAAAGTAAGAATATTTAGTTTTTGAAAATGAGGTTTGCAGCTTTCTCTTTGTTTAATATTTCCAAGCACACGAATATATTTTTTCTGTAAAATAAAGAGTTCGTGTGCATCTACACTGTTGCCCCACAGTATGACGCCGTAGTTTAGCCACGCTTGTGCGTAGGCGTGGTAGGCTGTCACTGTCGTTTTTAAATTTGTAGATTTCTTTCAGAGATGTGCGAGAAATTGTGACTATTTTGCTAAACACGTCAAAATAAAAATATTGCAATTGAATTCTTTGTATTATAGTGTTATTTGTATAGTGGACACATTATAATATGAACTTACGATTACTTTTAAAAAATATTTTCCAAAAAAAAATTCACAAAATAATGTTTATATAATACCGATAAACGTGTAGGTACTGTTCTATAAAATATTCTGAGATTTAAAAAAAAATAAACAGAAACTCTTTAGCTGTGCATAACTATAATATATATATCTTTATTTATTTTGATAAGATGATCGTAAGGTTACTTACTCAATAATAATACCACAAGACTTGCTACATTCAAAAGTCGTTTTACTTACATCAAATTAACTTTTAGCAAAAAAGCTATCAATCTATATTGCTATCAAAATCCAAAAAGGCGTTATAATAAGTTGATTCAATTCAAACCGGGTCACGAATTTTCAAAGTCACTAGTCAGTATCTTTATTTATTTTATTTATTATTTACTTTATTTATATAGTTAGGATCTTTGTTTATTCATATACCTCGACAATACTTAATCTATCTCAGTAAAAAAAATACTCGAATAGATTAGCTTTTTGTTTTGATATTTTTACGTACGTAACGAACACTCGTTCACTAGCCCCAAAAACAAATTTATCTGAGCCGAGCGTAGCGTGCCGCGGCAGCTGCTTGCGGATGCCAGAACCGAATCGGCCCTTGTTCAGTAGTAGATGTGATGCTCGTTTCACATAAAAATTTTGAAGACTAGCAAGTGAAGATTATACGTAATTTCTATAAAAAAAATATAATGAGCCGTCACGGGTCACCTGGCAGATGTGAAACATCGACATAATTTTGTAAAAGTAATATGCAGAAAAGAACATATTGTGATAGGAACTAAATATATCATAATGATAAAATAAAATATTACGATTTTTTTCCAGATAACGATGACTTTTTATTGAATAAACATTTATTTTCATTAAATACAAAAATTTACGAATTTATTTCAAAGCGTGACTACTTAGTTCGTTTAATCAGTGACTTCGGTAATAGTTATATTCGATGTTGCCTCTGAGGACGGTATTACTGTGACAAGGCGACGCGTCGCCACGCCAGAAATCGGTTGCGCCATGCGGCATCAAAAACAATAGTTTTTTTTATTACGGCAACTATTCGATGCTTGTGTGCGTGGCATCTTGGCACTCAATGGCATCTTTTAAATTTTGTTACATACGCTTCGTGTTATTTTACATTGAATTTAATAAAATACAAAATTCTTACTGATGATATGTGATCACAGTGTCTTTCTTATTTCTTGTTGTTTTATTTTTACAAATTTTTTCTACGCAACCAACGCATTTTAGTTTCAATTATTAGCAAAGTTTTACAGAACATGTGACTGGCTCGAGTACGCCACTTGGGCGTAGTATTAGTTAGCGCACTTTGCGACTACGCCTGCGCAGACCGTACCGACTGCGTAGCGCAGCGGAGACCAATCTTAATCGAAGTTTAAAACGACAATTTCAGTCTTTAACCGGAAGTATGATAATTGTTTTTATTTTATAGTTAGTAATATAATTAAGTAACTTATATTTATTATTGGTATCCATATAAGTATATAATATAAAAACGATTAAAAAACTTTTCGTTGTGGAATTGATTCTCCCGCAAAAAATAAAGAAGACGTTTTTGCTCTTAAAATTTTGTAAGGCGCTAATAATATAGTAAAAGCTTTTGCCTGCAGTGTTCTTCTAATCTTATAAGTTCAATGTTTTATTTATTTGAACATTTACAAAACATGATCAAAGGATATGGCTGGTCCATGTGTCATGTACGTGAAGGAGCGCTACTTTAGGTGATTGCGTGGATTGATGCATTTATAAAATTATAAGAGCAAATATGTTTTCTTTTTTATGTAAAAGAAGGACAAACGGGTCACCGGGTGAGCGCGCACTATAGGCGCCATTCTTCCAGTCCTAAGTGACTGGAAGAAAAGACAAAAGGGAGAGATCTCCTTCCGCCTGGCACAGGTGTTGTCGGGCCATGGCTGCTTTGGACGATATCTGTGCCGGGTTGTGAGGAAGGAGGTATCGCCTCGGTGTCATCACTGTGATGACACCGAGGAGGATACGGCCGATCACACCCTCCGGAATTGCGCCGCGTGGGAAACGAGGCGTCAAGACCTGAGGACAGTGATCGGCCAGGACCTCTCGCTGCCTGGCATGGTCAAGAGCATGCTGGACAGCGA